>NW_026057987.1:0-109623 GCF_023721935.1 Panthera uncia | reverse complement strand
AGGACCCAGGCCCCATCTGTGACTTTGCTGCCTGCCCTCAGGGTTGTAACCGCAGATAACAGAATCATAGACACAGCAGGGGCCCCTGGAGCATGGTTAGTCTAGATTCAGATCCCATACAGCACATTTCTCAGAGTGGTCAGGGAGAGAACTTTAGGTGGGACACATACAGCATCATTTCATTTTAATACACATGTTTATATGTATCATAAAACCCAGGCATGTGGTGCATGGGTGGCTCAGTGGATTAAGCATCTGACTCTTGATTTTGGTCACAATGTCACAGTTTGTGAGATCAAGCCCTGTGTCAGTTTGTGAGATCGAGCCCTGCATCAGGCTCTGGACTGATAGTGCAGAGCCTGCTTGGGATTCTGTCTCTCCCTCTCTCTGCCCCTCTCCGGCTCACTTGCTCTCTGTTTCAAAATAAATAAATAAAAACTTAAAAAAAACCCAAACATCACATCATACCCATTTTTTAAATGGATATTTTGTTCAAATTAAAGCTAGAGAGAGATTTTAAGTTAAAAAGTATGGGGAGGGGGGGTGCCTGGCTGGCTCAGTCAGAAGAGTGTGCGACTCTTGATCTCAGGGTCTTGAGTTCAAGCCCCATGATGGGTGTAGAGATTACAAAAAAAAACCAAAACAAAACAAAACAAAAAAAACCTTAAAAAAAAAAAAAGAAGTATGGTGATTTTAAGGTAAAGATTAAGCCAGTAATAATTCACTAGTAAATAAATGTGGCCCAAATGGGAAAGTGTCCCCTTGAATAAAGGCTGGGAAATGTTCAACAGGGAAGTCCCTTCTTACAGCCTGTGAAGGGTGAGGTGGGTCTTTGGCTTCAGCTGGACCCCTCCAGAGATAGGGAGCTTGCTGCCCCCAAATCCATCCACTTTTCCACTTGGGAATCTCTTGTCCTTGCAAAGTTCTCTCCTTTCTCCCCTTAACCTGCCCCCACTGGCTCTGTACCTCATGAATCTCTGACAATCCTGCCTTTTTTCCAGCACCAGCTCCACTTTCTTCAACTGCTCCTTGACTGGCATGGTTTAAAGACCATCAGTCTCTCTCCATTCCCTCCCCTCCCCCTTCCTTTCCTCCTTCCTCCTTCCCTCCCTTCAGCAAAGACTTGTGGGCTGGCCCTGGGCTAGACACTCTTTTTAAATTTTTTTTTTTAACGTTTTTTTTTTTAATTTATTTTTGAGACAGGGAGAGACAGAGCATGAACAGGGGAGGGTCAGAGAGAGGGAGACACAGAATCCGAAACAGGCTCCAGGCTCTGAGCTGTCAGCATAGAGCCCGACACGGGGCGCGAACTCACGGACCGCGAGATCATGACCTGAGCCGAAGTCGGCCGCCTAACCGACTGAGCCACCCAGGCACCTAGACACTCTTATACTAGCCACGTCTACGCCTCACAGCAATTGCTGTTGGCTTTTTACATATGTGGAAACTGAGACTCAGGGTGGTTGAATAGGCCACCTCCAGTCAAGGCCTGAGGAAAGCAGAGTCCAGGGATCTAACCAAGGTCCATCTGGTCCCCAAGCATATGGTCCTTCTGTTAATTACCCTGTGCTGCTCCCAGAACTAGATAGACCAAAAATGACATGTCTTTTGTTTCCTGGTGCTCATGGGGCATGTCCCTCGGGGGTCTGACCATACATGGTCAGTGCTGCGGTAGAGCAAAGGTCCCATGCGTGAGGAGAGGGGGCAGAGCAGCCTATGCATGAGGATGTTATGAGGCAGCTGGAGCCACAGAGGCACAGAAGCAGCTGGTTGGTGAAGGGAGGCAGAGAGAGCCTGGGTGGCCGTGGTTTTCCCTGACTCCCATTAGTCTTATTGTCAGCTGCGAACCCCTAAGTCATCTGTGCACTTGGTTTATTTTTTAATTTTGAAAAATAAAAAAATTAAAATGTAAAGGATCACACGACAGACACCACGTGCCGGTACCCAACATGAAGACATGCAACCATCTACTGTGCACTGACTCCATCCTTTGCATGAGAAGGCAGGACTGCAGCTGTTTCCCTGGTCACTAGGCCTGGCTGGTTTGGGCCTGTCCTCAGCCTGAAGCAGACTTTGGAGCCTGGCTCCTGAGTTTCTGCATACTGGCTCTTTCAGCTTCCTGTACCCGTCTAATTCAGCAGGTGCCCCCTGGGCCTCCATCCAGGTGGCTGATAGCTGGGGAGAAACCACCAGGGAGCAGGGCGAATGGGTGCTCCTGGATTTATCCCTTGCAAAAAAGTTGACCTCTCAGAAGCACTTACCTTGACCACTGTGGGTTCAGGCCAGGCTGCAGAGCACAGTTTGGTCCCGCCTGCCCAAAGCAAATGCCGTTTAAATGGTAGACATATATATTTGGAATAGAGAGAGAAGAAACATAATTTTCTTTTTATAATTAGATGGCAGTGATTTGCTAAGCAGCTCTTCTTACACAAACCCTAGCAAAATTCATTTTCTATTCTCAAGTGTAGAATTACTTTAAAGTGCAGCGTGGTACCTTTCCAATCCCTGGCTTCGCCCCTGCGGCTGCCACAGAAGGAGGGCGCCAGTGCCCGGGCCTGGGCCCTGCTCTGCTGGCTGAGTGAATAGGGAAGGGTGGCTCTCCCTGATGTGATGATGACCAGACAGCCCCTCACCAAGCTGTTTCTGCCATCCACCCCTGCGTGACTCGCATGCTGGATCCTGAACCTGCGTCACCCTTCGAAGCTTGAGCTTTGGGTGACAACAGTTAGCAGAGTCACACTTTGGAAAGCTTTGCAGAAGAGATTCAAAAACTTCCAGAAAAACCTTCCACACCCAGGCGGATCCCATTTGCAGGGAGTCATGATGGGAGATGAAGATTTGAACTAGTTTCATGAGAGAACATGGGGACCTGAGGTGGCCCCCAAATCCTCTTTATTAAGTGGTAAGAATGGATTGAAATGTTCTCTGTCCCTGAGTGGCCAATAAAGAACAACACTGCCTGCATTGCTTTCCCTCACTTTGAGGGAGATGCCACAGGAGCCAGCCGGGAGCTCCAGGACCTCAGAGGGACCTGCTCCTTGGGGTTTGTCTTCTGATGAAAGCAGCCGGGGACTGCACCAGTGAAGGCAGTTAAACATGGTCTAAAACCAGTTCCTATTTGGTTATACAGAAGTACACATACATGTTATGTTCATAAGCCCATGCCTCTCTCTTTTTTTTTTTAATCTGATGACTTGGATTATGTCTAATTAATTCTTTCCCTTATTTCTGAACATCTCTACTCTGGCTCTGGCCTTCACATCGCTCACTTAAATTACTGCAATATCATTCTGTTTCTCTGTTCTAATTTTGCCCCCTGTAAATCCATCTTAAATTTTTTTTAATGTTTATTTATCTTTGAGAGAGACAGAGACAGAATACGAGTGGGTTAGGGGCAGAGAGAGAGGGAGACAGAATCCAAAGCAGGCTTCAGGCTCTGAGCTGTCACCACAGAGCCTGACACGGGGCTCGAACTCACGAGCTGTGAGATCATGACCTGAGCCGAAGTCGGACACTCAACCGACTGAGCCACCCAGGCGCCCCTCCTATAAATCCATCTTAAAATGCAGAACGAAATATCAAAATCAAATCTGAGCATTTTACTCCCTTGCTCACAGACCCTTAATGAGAAAGGAGAAGGGGCTGGTCTACCAGATACTAAAATACTACAAAACTAGGGTAAAGTGGTATGGCCCTGGAACAGGAGTAGATAGGTCAATGAAACAGAATAGAGTACCTTCTCTGAAGTCCTATCACCTCTCCCCCAACCCCCCCACTCCTGAAAAAAAAAAAAAACACCTTTTTATTTGAAATGCAACCCACTTTCAAAAGAAAAGTTCTGGTTTCTTAAGTATCTGCTATATATATTTGGTATAGGCTGGCCCTGCTATACCAAATACCCACACTGTACCCAAGTCCCCAAACAGTGAAAATGTCTGTGGGCATGTGGAGCCGCATGGAGGTTGCCAGAGGGTTGGTGGGTGGAGTTGGGGGAGGCCCACCCACCCCATTGGAACTAATCATTCTCAGGGGGTCAAGGGAAAAGTTCTTGCCTCCCCAAAGCATTATGTATTCATTTCAAAAGCAAAATTAATTTTAATTCCATTTAGGTTTCTTTTTTTTACCCTTTACAAAATTGCATCATACCTTCTTGAAAATTCCCCTTCTTAGATAACCCACACATTCACCCCTTTCTATCTGAATTCCTCTGGAAATGTAGGGCCCACGGAGGAGATAGAGGCGAGCCCATCTTTCTTGGCAAGGACCATTCTCTCACAAGTCGGCTCAGCTGCCCAAAATAGCCTCTATCGTGTTCTTCTTTCAATGCTGGCTTTATTGTAACTAGAGATGATGGAAAAGGGTGGAGCCACTGTCCCAAAGCCTTGGGGGCATATATGAAAAAATAACTGTATGAGATCTGTCTTCTCAGCCATCCCTCCACACCCACATTCCTCAGGTTGAGGTTCTTTGGGCAGAGGAGCTGGGAAGGCCTGGTGCTCCTCACACCCAGCCCTTCTCCAGGAAGCCGGGCCCCAGGTGCCCTCTGGCCTCCCAGGGAGCTAAGGTCAGCTGGCATCAGAACCTTCCCGTCCACCCCCACTCACTGACCCCCGACCCCGCCCGCCCGCAGTGGACAGCGGCCTGAGTCCACTTATCTGGGACTGGGTGGGTGTTTCCTGCATGTTTGAGATTTTACAGAGGAAATCAAAATAAAGAAACAAAGCCTTTGTTTTACTTCTGGACTCAAACTGGGGATGGCTGGAGGGATGGAAAGGGGGAGCAAGAGTAGGTCACTTGGCAGTCCAACAAAATAACCATTCTAATAAAGCATTTAACAGGGACTTTTTTCTATTTAGGGTTGGTGTGAGTGAATAGGAAAGACAGGGTGGAGGGCTGGGAGAGCCTCTTTGTGTGGAAGGAGAGGGCCCCAGGCAGGGTCTCTGGCAAGGGTCTGGGACCCCCAGCAGGGCTGCAGAATTGGCAGCCAGAGGGGCCACAGATAGTCTCAGTCTCCTTTCCCACCTCAGAAGACCCACAAGAGAGCAGGAAGGGACAGGGACTGCAGGGCCAGAGGACCCTGGCTCCAATTTCTGCCCCACTACCTATTGTCATGTGACCTAGGGTGGTTTCCCCCCCCCCCCCATCAGTGTGAGCCTCCCTTGCCTGGTCTCTAACAGGTAACAATGAAGATGTCCCAGCCACCCCATCCCGTTCTTCCTGATCGAGCTATGCTGGATCAGGCCTTCATCCCACATGTGTGGAAATGGGGAGGTGCTCTCCCCAGTATTTCTTCATTCTCCCCAAAGCATTTTCTCCTTGTAGAAATTCTCTGAGTGTATCATTTATTTTTCTTTAAAAATTACCCAGGTGTTGATGAAAACTCTCCCTATCTGCAGTATTTCTGAGGATTTCAGAGTGGGGACCATGTCCGCTGGCCATCTGGTCTCCCTGGTCATCTGCCCCACTTTGCCCCACGCATGTATACAATCAGCTTGGCTTCCTCATTCCCTAAGCCCCACTAAGCCACAGCCAGTGTGTGTAACAGGCTTTCACCAAGGGCTCGGAAGAAAGGGGGTTACCCATTGTTCAGAACAGGGCAGGAGTTAAAACTGAGTAGTAGACATCCTCCTCTTGCCTACTCACCCTTAAAGGATTTCTCCCTGCCTGCCTGTCTCCTCAAGCCTAGTTTACTGCCATTTTCCAGGGACCAATTTTCCTGGACGCTTTCCCCAGAACTTCTGAGAACTCCAAATTTCCATTACTTTTGGTTGCAAAGCAGTAATGACATCTGTCCTGGACTAGGCTGCGAGCCTACACTTTGGCCTCAGAAAAGAGCCACCAAAGAGCCTGTCTAAGCCAGAGTTCTGCACCCTAGCCTTACACCATTAGCTAGGTGTAAGCTAGCACCTTCAGTATGAAACACTTCAAATTCTTAAATTAGGGCTTCTTTCCCAATGACCAGAACGAACCCAAGTGTGAATTTTTTTTCCTTCCTGTTACAGCATCTTGCAGAATCACCGTGAGGATTAGAGCTGATGTAAATCAACAGATATTTAGTGAGCACCTACTCTGTATCAGGCATGTGCTGGGCACCCGAGGGACGGTGGAGAATAGAACAGAGGACAGGCCCTGTGCTCATGGAACTGACACATTACATAAGTAAGGAATGCAAAGGGCTGTCAAGGACAGCTGAGTGTCCAGAAGAGCGTAACAGTAATATCTCACCTAGTCTGGGGTGTGGTAAGGCGTGCTCAGGGGAGTAGATGTAGAGTGCTGAGGATGTTGTCAGGACTTAATAAACAGGCATTATAATGCTCCATCCTGGCCACAGGACTCAGCCTGATTGCACCTGCAGCTGGTTGCTGCTACTACCAACAATAGTTTTGCATAGAGGGGTTTATAATGTTTTCCAAGGTTACACGGCCAGTACGTGACACACCCAGGATTCAGCACTGGACGTGTCGGACCTATTTCCATGCTCCTAACTTCTGCTCTGTCTTCGGCCGTTATGCCCCTGGGAAGGTCCCCTGATGGTCCCCTGAGATGGGCTGTAGGGCGGGGCATAGCTCTGAAGCTTCCCTCTTTCTCTGCATCCCTGAAACAAGTCAGCATGGGTTGTGGATGCTGGTCATTCCTCCATCATCAGAAATAAAACGTGCTTCCTTGTTAAATCCTGGGATGGCCAAGCAGCAGGAGTAGTAATACCTCAGTTCATCTCAGGGGCTGGCATCTCTTTGTCAAGTGAGGAAACTGAGGCACAAACAGATTGAGCAGTGGCCTAGGGCCACATACCTAGCAGAGGGGCAAATGCTTTGATGCAGGACTTTTGATAAAAGTGCTGTATGTGGAAAAAACAGGTGGGAGGCCGGTGGTGGCTCCTGGGTGGGTCGCACCCCTTGGGAATGGAGCCGGTCTGCCAGCTGTGCTCACTGCCCCCTCCCCCACCCAGGCACAGCTGTCTGGCCTGGCTAGGCTGGTGAGGAATGGGAGGGAGAAATAGGTGGGAGAAATGCAGCAATGTTTTGCACTTGGAGAGTGAGATGTGAAAAGTTGCCTCCTGCCTTTCCAGCGGGGTGGGCTTAAAATCGGGACTTTGAGAGGGTCCCTGAAAAGTTACCACCCCACTTCCAGCCCTGGTGCACCCCTCCAGAGCCAGGCTGCTGGGTCCTATTCCTTCCTCGCTTCATAGGCCTTTGCAAGGAAACCCCCACAACCTCCCCAGCTGCTCATTGTCATGCCCACCTCATTTTCAGGAAGTTTCCCTTTTATTTTGCTCCAGCCCAGATCTCTACAGTCTGGTTACGCTTTTAAAATGGAGATTGGATTGCTTCTTCCCACCTCAGGCAAGAGCCTGGACCATGTTTCTTTCTCATTTTAGCTTCAACATAAAAATTTTAACATTTTTCATGAATGGTGCTTGACATCGTGAATATAAATGATAGAAACAAATCAAAGCAACAGTCGTTTCTGAATATGTCTTTCTGCCCTTTACCTCCCTGGGTTCTGAACACTCTTCGGGTGGGCTGTGTGCCCTCCCCCTAATGACTGTGCCCCTGCAAAGTCTCTAGGCTGAGTAACCCCTGCTGCTGTTACTCCTCAGTGTCATTTCCACATCCTTTTTTTATCATGCCTCTTTGTGGCCAAAGCCAGGCCGGGGCAGTGCAAAGAGTTGTCGGCTCCCACTCAATTGGGCATGCTGAGGCATGCTTGAGGTGGCCAGGGCTGGGGGCAGGTGCCCCTGTGGGCCGGAGCCACCCAAGGGTGATTCGTTTGCCTTATACAATGTATAAAACTTTTTAACAGGTAGCTAACGTCAAAAACTCAGTCTCATGTAAAATTCAGATTCCTGGCTACTCTTAAACAATTTAGGCTATCTGGCAACCCCTTTACAGATAGGTTCATGTTGGAGCAGTCGGTGGAGGGTAACAGCAGTCTCCAATTTGCTGCAGGCTCCACTGCTCCCTGCTGCCTGCACTCACCTGCCTCTCTCATTTATCGACCTGGCCTCTGTGAACACATGAGGCTGGGATGTTCAGTTGTCTCCCACATGCCTCTTTCTGCTACTGCAAGGGAAAGCAGTTCAGATAGTGGGTCAGCCAGGATTGGAGGGCTGAAGTTCAGCCATAGTCAGTCCTGGCAAAAATGTCCATCTCCTAGCAGAGGGGCTGCTGACACAGAGCAATGACTGTCCCTGGCCTCGAGGCCTTCCCTGTGCTGTCTGGCACCACCCTTGCCCTTCTGCTGGGCCACTTACTTCCTAGTGTGCTAGTGTGAGGCCACGGTTCCATGAGACAGGCAGCTCTGGGCTGACACAGTTCTGAAGGACAGTCTCTGAAGCTGTGCTCTACACACACACACACACACACACACTACTCAGGGGAAGGACAGTACCAGGAGATTTGCCTTGCTGTCACCAGCAGGCTCCAGGGACAGGGTGTGGCATCCCCAGACCAGCAGGTGGAGTGGTCAGGGAGCTGGGACCTGGGAGCTGCAGGGAGCTCGGTGTTTTGAAAGTGTGAGTGGCAAGTAAGGACTCCTTCACTGTCACCTACTTCTCCTGATGGGCCAGTGCCCATGTGTGTCCAGTGGAACTCCTCACGTGGTATGTCCCTTATGAGAGCCACCATTCACTACTCTGGGACCCAGCTGGCCCATCGGGTATAGTGCCCACACCACCTCTGCCCTACCCTCTACCGGAGCCAGAGTTCTGGCTGCCTCCCAGTGTCAACCCTGCATTGTGGAAATGCCGACAGCAGACCCCTGCAGTGTCTCTGTGCAGAAAGCTGTGCCCTAGAGAGGTAACGAAGATGAGGTCCGGCCCTCAGACCCCAACCCTACCCTAGTGGGGGAATCTGACGGGGAAACAGCTCCCCGGCTCCCAGATTTGAAGGGAGAAGGAGGGGGGCTTGTTCCCCAGAAGAGGTAGAACGGCCCTGTGGCCGAGCTGGGAGCTTTGTGGTCAGACTCACAGACAGACAAGCCACAGAACCTCTGTGACCTCAGGGTTGATCACTAACAGGTGCTAAATGGCACCTTATTGGCTGTGAGGAGTCAAATGGCGTAATGGCTGCAGAGCACCCTGCCACCTGCCACCTGGCCAGCACTCCCCAGACGCAAGCGAGGTGGCTGCATGGATGGAGGCCTGGAAGGCAGGAGAGGGCTGGGGAGGAAGGGATCACTTCAGGATGCTGGGGAAAGCAGGGGGGCTTCTCCGTAGAGAGGGAATATTTTCGCAGGCGGAGGGAAGGTGAAAAGACAGGGCAGGCAGAGAACTTTCATTGGCAGACTCCGAGGTGCTCTGCCAGGGGCCGGAGTCCCTGTCCTCAAGGATGCCATACTAGGAATCAGCAGAGAGGCTGCATGAGGAGGCCAGTGGTGCTGGGGGCTGTTCAAGGAGGGCCTGGAATGCTCTGGTCAGTGGGAGAGCTTCAGACACCCGTGCGTGGTTTTTCAGGGGGGAGCAGTATGCTCCAGGGCTGTTTAAGGACCGATAGTGCTGGAGGGGTGGGAGGATATGGGGGGCAGAGCTGAGCCCCTGAGGTGCACCTGCCATGAGTGGCAGACTTGCTAGGCCTTGGCCTTGGATCTGAGGGAGGAGAGGTGTTTGAGCTGCTAGGGGAGGAAGAGGGCAGGAAGGAGAGACAAGGGGTCTCGGGGGGGGGGGTTGTTGGCTTTTAAAAAAATTTAATGTTTAAAAATTAAAAAAAAAATTTTTAATGTTTTGTTTATTTTTGAGAGAGAAAGAGAGATAGAATGTGAGTGGGGAAGGGGCAGAGAGAGGGAGACACAGAATCTGAAGCGGGCTCCAGGCTCTGAGCTGTCAGCACAGAGCCCGACACGGGGCTTGAACTCACGGACTGTGAGATCATGACCTGAATGAAGTTGGATGCTTAACGGACTAAGCCACCCAGGCACCCCTGGCTGAGTCCATTCAGAGAAGGGTTGAGCCTGAGCAGCCCCCTGAGGCGCTGTGAGGAGGCTGCTGCGGCGGAATGAGGAGAGAATAGGACGGTGGTGGCCCGCCAGGGTCTGAGGGTCCTCACTTTGGGGACTCCCAGAGTGCGCAGAAGCCACCCCTTGCTGGTGGGGTGACTGCCAGAATGACTTTCCCAGTGGGCATGCAGGCTCCGGTGTGAGGCTGCGGAAGTTCTCCTCGGCTGAGGAGAGACTGCCCCAGCCCCAGCCCCAGCACTAGGTACATATTAATAGGCCCCTGGGGCTGAGAGTAAGAATTCAATCATAAAGCCACTTCCTCCCCTCTGCCCTAGCTGCCCTGAAGGAAGCTGTGACCCAGGTGGCAGCCCTGCCCGTACCCCTGGAGTTCACTGCCACCCTCCCTGTGGTGGTAGGACATGGGGACATGGTGGAGGGTGCCGGGGTGGGAGCTTGGAGGTTGAGAGGCCCGGTGTCAATACCCCGTGAGGCAGAGATGCCGGTCGGGGGGGGGGGGGGCATGTTGTTTTGAAGGTCTATGTGGACCTTAAGACACTGGGGCCCTCGCTAACCCCTCTGTTCCCAGAGCCTCAGACCTACCAGGTGCCCTGGTCTAGCTGGGTGGTGAGCAAGGCAGAGCTTTAGTTTTTAGTTGCCAGGTCCCAGCTTTCCCCGTTACCACGCTGTTCCCCTGGGCAAATGCCCTAACATTCCTGACTCTGTCTCCCCACTGGTAAAATGGGGAGACCGAATGCCACCTTGCATGGTCCTGCCTCATTGTGCCGGCCGGCCTGCTTGACCTTCCTCTTCCCACCTGACCCTGTATCCCTTCCCCATCTGCTTCCCTCTCCTCAGAGCTTCTGGAATATTCAGAGTTTCTGCCCTGCGGGCTACCCAGTCTCTCCTGGCTTTTCTTGTTGGTCAGCCTCCCTAGGGACGGCAGAAAGAGTTGTGGCAAGATGCCCCCCCCAGGGCAGAATGGGGGGGCTGAGGCCCATACACAGCCAGCGTGAGAGCACACCCCAGAAGGAGTGGGGAGGGCTGAGTTCTGTTGAGTTGTCAGCTTTGGAACCAGCCAGTTCGCAGGGCATGAGCTCGGGCAGGAGTCTGGAGGGAGGCAGGAGGGCTTCCTGCAGGAGGAAGGGCTTGAGATGGGTTTTGAAGAATGTTGCTGATGGTAACAACTTGATGTTTACTGAGCGCTTGCGGTGGGCCAGTCACAGCCAGGCAAATCAGTGTAGCCTGTTGTGACCACCATGAGGCAAGTGTAGCCACTGTGCCCACCTCTACAGAAGAGGAAACCAAGGTGCAGAAGATAAGTAACTTGCTTAAAGTTGCAGGCTGCCTGAGTCAGTGGCTCAGGCTCTGTGATGACGGGCTCCAGGGGAGGGGCCGGCCCCAAGCTGGGTAGGAACCAGCTGGTGTCCAGGAGCACGAGGAGACAGACTGGGCCTAAGGCAGCGACCAGCACAGTGGAGAGGGGCCCAGACAGAAGTGCTGGAAAATGGGTCTCAAAGCTACCTGGTGTTCCCACAGGGTTAGCTGCCTGATCCCCCAGCCTCCTCCCTGGTCCTGAGGGAAGGAGCATGTGGCCGGACACTGTTTGGCATACTTTGTCCCAGTTGGGAGTGGGGGCGTGCCTGTTCCTTGTGACTAGTATCTGCCCTGGGTGCCTCTTGGGCCCTGACCTGCTCGGCCGCCTCCCCCACAGGAGCAGGGATGTGGCCTTGGAGGCCTCTCTGACTCAGACATCACTCTCCCGGCTCACTGCTGACCTCTTCCCAGCACTCCTGGATCTGCTGCCTCTGGCCTGGCCTGACCCTGTACCCACTCACCATTTTGCCAGCCATGAACAAATGCCTAGGATGATGGACTGGCCACGGGCTCTGGAGCCATACTGTGTGGTTTCAGAGCCTAGCACTGCCCCTTTCTAGCTGGATGACCTCAGAAAAGTTATTTTACTTTGTTGTACTTCAGTTTCTTCAACTATAAAATGGGGATAATCAGAGTCATTCCGTATAGGGCTGTTGTGAGAATTAAATGAGCTAACGTGGTAAAATCTTCCAACAGCATCAGACACATCACTTACATTAATTAATTAATTAATTAATTAATCGTTAGTTGTTTTTAGCATTGACCACTCTTGTAATTATTACAGTAGGTATTTCTACACACCTACTCTGGGACTTACACTGCTGGGTCATAAGTGGCTCAGCTCTAGGCCTTGTCAGGAGTCACTCTCGGGCTAGTGGGTAAGACACAAGTATGAGCAGTGATGCAAGGAAGCATATGGGACTTGGGGGTCATGAGTACGGCCAAGGGCACTGCATCCCTCCCCTGGCTTACTTCAAACATTGGCCTTTGCCTGGATCTCTGGATCCCTATCTGACCATCTCTGCCAGCAGTCCAGGTGTGGTCCCGGCAGAGGAGTTTGGATCTGATGGGGTAGAAAAGCAGGGGCTGATGTATTAGCACAAGACTTGGGTAATAGAATTTTCCAGAGACAACCAGGCAGGTTCCCCCTAAAGGTCCTGCGCGCCCCCACCCAGAACAGGACGGCCGGTACGTGATACGTTTTGGAGGGAATCGGAAGAGTGGTGGGTTAGATCTGGGGTGGCAAACAAGTTTCCTCTCTGGATCAGTCACCTGGTTCTGGCTGCCAAGGTGCTGCATCAAAAAGGGTTCACGACTGAGCCAGAAGAGGACAGTGGTCAATTATGATGCCTGCGTGGCTCTGGGGACAGGAGGAATGGCCCCTGCGCCACATGCTCACCATCTAAAAGCCAGTGGTATTTAAGGTCCTTTATCGCACAAAATTATGCACATGGTTGGATGGGTGGTTAAGTCGTAATACTGGAGTGAGCTGAATGCACTGGCTTCCTGGAGGGGTGAGTAGTGCAGTGACATGGCTGGGCTGGGATTAGCAGCCATGTGAGACAACAGGCTGGAGCAAGGTCTGAGGGAGAGGAGAGTGAAGTCCTAAGGGATACACCAATGGCCTAGACCCCTGGTGGGACGGCACACCATTTATGCTCAGCCTGCAAGGCAGCAGCCCTGGGGAAGCTGCCCATTTCTGGGAATTGTGCAGAAGGGAAGGGCAGCTCCTGGAATGCAGAGCCATTTCCTCCACACGGGTGGGGTCACTCCCCCCAGCCTGTCCTCATCCCCCTGAGCTGGGCACACCCAGACATCATGGAGATGAGATTAACTTCCCAGAGCTGATTCAGCTCAATGGGATGGAAAGTCCATTCGCTCTCACAGCAGCTCCATTAATAGTAAATGTTCCCCCTCTTCTAGCTTTATTTATCAGATGACTTGCAGTTCAACTGATAAGGTTCTTTGGCGCGGGGAGGGGGGGGGATCTTTAAAATGTTTAGTGTAGAAGTAGAGAGGCAAAAAGCAATGAAAACTAAACTTTCAATAAAGTTAGCAGCATCTTTGCAGAGGCTCTGTGTTGGCCACTGCCCCAGCTCCAAGAATCTGTGGTCCTTTAGTCGTGTAGCCAAGGAAGCTACGGACAAGGATGAAGAGTGCCCTGTGGGTTAGTGAAGTCACCATGACAGTCAAAGAAATGCTGTGATGCTATAAAACTAATCACCCAAGGAATTGAAGGCAGTATGGTGTGACGGTTCCCCGCATGACCTTTGGTGTCCGGCCAGTCCACCGCAGCTGCCCACTGAATGGTGGGGAGTGTAATTGCGATGGAGTCTCTCCTGGGCATCAGTTGTTCTGGCCAGGACTGTATGGCATTGCTTTGGAAGTGGTGCTGGCTATGGGGATGGGGTGCACAGAGAGGCCAGGGAGCCTGTGGACCCCTTGACAATGTTTGCAAGGCAAACTATTTCTTTTTGTTTGTTTGTTTGTTTAGTTTATTTATTTTGAGAGAGAGAGAGGGCGAGTGAGCATGAGTTGGGGAGGGGACAAAGAGAGAGAGAAGGAGAGAGAGAGAGTATCCCAAGCAGGCTCTAAGCTGTCAGCGCAGAGGCTGACGTGGAGCTTGAACTCATGAACCGTGGGATCATAACCAGAGCTGGAATCGAGAGTCGGACGCCTAACTGACTGGGCCACCCAGGCGCCCCCAGGCTACCTCTTTTTTGTGCGCCCACTTAAAAAACGGGGAATGTGTTGGGCTATTCTTTTGGGGAAAAAGCCCTGTAGAAGCCCTAGAAACTGGCAATCTGGGAGAATGCAACAGACTTGGTAAAGGATCCTAGCCACTGGACACAGCCATTTTGGGGGCTGCTGGAGCCCTCTGTTACCCAGGCATTTACATTGGCTACTGTATTGGGTCCTCCAGTGGCCCTGTGCAGTGCAGGCGCTCTTAGGGCTGTGGATGCGGCAGGCAAGTGGTCCAAACCACAGGGGTCTACCAGGTTGGAGGGAGACCAGGGGTCCAACCACTTCACCTGTCAGTACAAATATGCCCTTGCTGAGGGCCCCTTGGTCTTTTTCACAGGGGCCTCACAGGAGCGTCCTGTTCTCCTGTTTTATAGGTGGGCAGACAGGCTCCTGGAAGTTAAGAAACTTGTTTCAGGTCACACAGGGAGTCCATATCAGAGACACAAATAGAACTCAAGCTGCCTGGGGATGCCTGGGTGGCTCGGTCGGCCATTTAAGTGTCTGACTTCAGCTCAGGTCCTGATCTCACAGTTCATGAGTTTGAGCCCCGTGTCCAGCTCTGTTCTAACAGCTCAGAGCCTAGAGCTTGCTTCCTATTGTGTGTCTCTCTCTGCCCCTCCCCTGCTTGTGCTCTCTTTCTCTCTCTCTCAAAAATAATAAATAAGCAAACATAAAAAAAGAACTCAAGTTACCTGACTGTAGTCATAGGCTGTTAATGACATCCCTGCCCCTAGTGTCCCCCTGAGAACCAAGGGAGGCTTTGTACAAGACTGTCCCCAGGAGTTCTTAGAACCCTCCATGCACACTTTGAAATTTGCTGGGTGAAGAGGTTATTGTGGGGTTGTCTGTCTACCTAGCCCCCCACCTCCTGGGAGCATCACCCCTGCTTCTTGGCCTAAGGGAGAGCTGGGTGGGTAGAAGGCTTCACTGGGGCAGTATCCAGCAGTCAGTCAGTGAATAGACCTTGAGCCTCCTGTGTTTCGGGCCCTGCCTGGCCCCGTAAAAGGCAACGGAATAAGATGTGGCTTTTGTCCCGGTGGAGCTTCTGAGCTACGTGGGGAGACGAATCTGCCATTCAGGAAACAACTTCAAACCTTGCAAGATGGTGCTAACCCTGAGAGAGAAAGGAAGCCAAAGACAGCAGCCAAAAAAAGCTTATTTCTCTGGTTAGAGATGCCCAAAGTTTTTGTATACGTGTTATTAAAATTGTCCAGGCAGCACTACTGTCTTTTAGGAAGAAGTTTCCAGTATGAGCGAAGGTTTGGGTTGCCCGTGGACTGGGAGGGGCTGTAGGAGCAGTGGTTGCCATGAGAACCAGTGCTCAGCTGCCAACGCCCGCCCAAGTGGCTGCTGTTCCAAAAGTTGGTTTCTGAGTGGAGGGGGCTGCCTAGAACCTCAGAGCCATTTCCCATGGAAACAATGTTCTAAATGATGGGTGACGATCCCACACAGGCCTCCGGCGGAGCTGAGATGGCAGCAGGGCTCTGATGGGGGAGCCTCTGAGTGGACAAAGTGAGAGGGGGAGGGAAGAGAGACTGAGGGAATCTCTCCTGGGAACAAAGTCAAGAAGGTGCAAGAACAAACATTTAAGCACCTTCTCTAAGCTGGGAACATTTCATAATTTTAATTTCATGCTTAGAGCAATCTTGCAAAGTATTTTCCGATGATTTCAAAGTAATTTTCTAACCCATCCCATCTTACAAAATAGGAAACTGAGGCTGTGAACAGTAACTTGCCCAAGGTCCCTTACCTGGTCAGTAGGAGAGTATCCAGCATAGAAAACTGGTGGAGGAGCTTTAGAGAGAGACCCTAGGTCCACCTTACACTACCTTCCCACCTCAGAGGGGCCATCCATGATCTACAAAAGGTAAAGAACTGACATTCTAGAATCATCTCTAATCTAAAAAGATCTGAAAAGAGCTCTGATCTTCTAGTCAAACAGGCTGGAGAGGAGGGGGGGGTCTTGTGAATGTAAGCATTTTGCTTCTTAACCACCAACCAATGTTCGTCATAGCTTGTGGTGACTTTTAAAAAAAGTCTTTCTCTTCACCACTCGAGTCCAGCTTATTTTGTAGGAGTCTGGTGCATGCACTTACAAGGACATCATTTAGTCTGGGATTATTTTGGGGGAGGTTGAAGGCTGGAAAAACACGCCCATCAGGAGAAGAGCCTTTAGAATTGGGGGAGGGGGAGTTCTGGACTCACTCTCATGCCCCTGCAACACCTTCTTTCCTTCCTGGGCCCACACTTGCTTTCAGAAGGGCTTTTTTGTGTGATTGGTCTGACCTGGTAGAAGGAGGGAGACAGTCCTAACTCCTGGCTGGGAGGGTTGCCCCTTAGCCCCGTGCATGGTCAGGGCCAATGCTGTGGCCAGTAGGTGGTCTGATAGTTGTTTGGAAATGCTGGCATTGAGCCTCTAATTCCTTCAGCTAGACTTACACCCTTGTTGATGCTCTGCTAGGCTTTGGTGATACAGAGAGGGACAAGTTGCAGTCCTTGCCTTTTGTGCGCATTTAAGTGTAGATTTCAAGCATCCTCTGCACAAGGAATTACAGGGCACAGACTAGAAGGTGATGCCTCCCATAGGAGGGGATTCCTGGGCCCAGGCCTGACCTGTGAAGAGGTATGTGCTCCCCGAGGGGGCCCTGGGTATCTGCAGAGGACTCCGTGTGACCATAGAGCACACTGGGTGAGCACAAAGCTGGTTGAGAGAAAGAGAGAGTAGAGTATGAGAGGTTGTGGCATAGCTACCGCTGGAGAGGTCAGCAGTGGCAACCAGTGCCAGCCTTGAATGTCAGTGAAGGAGCCGGAACTTGGCCCATCAGCTATGAACAGTGCTAAAGGGTTTTTCACCACAAGGGATCCGGTCCAAGTTTTGTGCTAACTGTGCATTCTGACCTGCTTCCATTGAGTCTTAGTTGGGAGGGAACCCCGAGTTGGCTGCCTGTGGTCTCCTGGGAGCTCAACCCCTGAGTGCAGGACTCTGTGAAAGGAAGGAGCCCTTCAGCTGACCGTTTCCTGCCAGCTGCCTTGCTTGGCAAGCAGGTCCCCAGGTGATTCTCCTGTGGGTGGTCTGAGCACCACCTCAAAGATTCAGTTCGTGTCCTCTATCATACTTACTAGTGTATTTCTTATCTTGTTTTATTTTGAGAAGAAAGTCAAGAGGAAGAATTTTCTTTCTTGATACCTTTCCACCCACTGAGTACTTTTTATTCATGTCGTTGCCAGCAGAGAATGGAAGGAGCTTTAAAAAGAGCCTCTTTCACAGGCAAATATGGTCACCCTGGCCCAGTGTCCTTGTACACCCACGGCCAAGACGACGGGTAAGGAAGGACAGTGAGGGGACCACACCAACATCTCACTCCTCAAAACCTGAGAGGCAAAGGAGAGAGAGAGCTAGCCCTGTTTTCTTCCAACTGTCCTGCAGCCCCTTGGATCGTCATCTCGTCATGTGGGAGAACTCAGTTCCCCAAGGCCTCAATGTGTCCCCACCTTTATCCCGCTTAGGGAGGTGCAGCACCAAATGGACCTGATATCCTGCACCAAAGGAGCTTACTTAAATCCCCCCTGGAAGGACACAGAGTCCTACATTTTCAGGTAGCCTGAACCTTTTATTTGGTGGGAACATTTAAAAACTTTGTTTCTTTGAGGATAGTTGACACACAACGTTACATTGGTTTCAGGTGTACAACATGGTGATTCACCAACTCTGTACATTATGTCATCACCACAGGTGTAGCTGCCATGGGTCCCACACAACACTGTTGCAATACCATCTACTCTATTCCCTGTGCTATACCTTTTAGTCCTACGGGTGGGAATATTTTAATGTTGTTAAGCTTTCCCAGGATACATATATAATACTAGCTTGTTGTAGCCAGTTGAAAATTGAGCAGGTGCCCCCAAATCTGCCAGTCTTCTCTCTGCCTAGAACCACATCTAGACATACAGATTCATAGATGGGTGACTTCATGGACGTGCAATCATACGTATGTGTTGTTTCGCAGCTGTTTGGGTTTTTTTTTTCATACCTAATATAAACTTTTTCTAGGTTAGCGACTGTCAGCCTTTTTGATGGCTACATAGTATTGCATTGTGTAGATAAATGTTTTCTTTAACTTCCCCCCACCCCCCGCAGCATTTAAGTCATTTCCATATTTGCCCCGCTTCCTAACATCTTCGTTCACTCATCTGATTATCTCCTTAGCATAAGTTCTCATATATCATATAGCTCCAAGAGAAGGTATGTCATTTTACATTTTGATATATTGATGCGAGTGTGTTCTCAGTCCGGTTAGGACAGATGTATATGCCACCCGCAGGGTATAAAAGCGCCTGTACTTCCTGTCACTGCAGAGAAATCCTAAATGTCAACACCAAGCTTCCGTAACTGCACAAGGTTATGCAATCACTCTCTCCTGTAGCCCCACGCGAATCAGTGTGACCACATAACCTACATTTGTGTCTAACACCTTTTGTATTGAAATCTAGAATTGAGGACTCTTTTAGAGCTGCAAATAACTGGAAAAAATCCAGCCCTTTAATCTGTTAGGTAAGGAAATGATGGCTCTGCACGGCCTTCCCAACAAGCAGCAATGCACATGGGACTCCCAGTCCATTGTCCCCTCACCCTTCAGTGTCCCTGTCACACGTTCCACCGTGCCTTTCTGCCTCCCAGTTGTGCAGAGATTGTTGCTTTGCTGGTACACTGAGGCAGGATCAAGCTTGTGCTCCCCTGGCACCAGGTCTGTCTCCATGCTGCCTAGGATTGCCAGAACGGGAGGTGGTATTGCTTCTCCCTGGCCCCCTGGCGCGTCCGCAGGTAGCGGCTTAAGTCTCTGGCAACCACCCTTGGCTGAGGGCTCCTTCCATGCTCCCTGCCTCCCTCTCCTCCTTGTCTCTCTATGACGCTGTTTCCAAAGATGACTCTTCACTCCTCTGCCGTCACCTCTTCACAGTCATTCCTTATCTGTTAAGGCTCAGTTGTTCTTTGGAATCCTGGCGCCACATTTCTGGCTCCTGCCTGGTCTCCTTAGCTCAAGGTTTCTCGGCCTTAGCACTACTGACATCTCAGGATGGATAATTCTTTATTGTGGGGGGCTGTCCTGTGCATTGTAGGAGGATGTGTAGCCGCAGCCTTGGCCTCCGCTCACTAGATGCCAGTAACACCCACTAATAAGCCAGAATTATCTCCAGACATTGTAGATGTCCCCCAGGGACAAAACTGCCCCTGCTTGAGAACCACTGCCTTCGCTAGACGTGACATCATTCTCCACCCCCCCTCCCAACTAAAACAGGTTGACCAGATGCCACGAGATTCTAGCACAACTTTTTTTTTTTTTTTTTTTTTTTTTTATGGGGAGGGGGGAGGGGGGGAAACCGGGAAAGGGAGGGGGGGGGGGGGGGGGGGGAACCACTCCCTTCGCTAGACGTGACATCATTCTCCCCCCCCCCCCCCAACTAAAAAAGGTGAACCAGAGGCCCGGAAATTCTACCAAACTTTTTTTTTTTTTTTTTTTTTTTTTTTGAGAGAGAGAGAGCGCGCGCACAAGCCGGGAAGAGAGGCAGAGGGGGGGAGAGAGAGAGAGAGAGATTTTTGTTTTGTTTTGTTTTGTTTTGTTTTTATTTTGAGAGAGGGAGGGAGAGAGAAAATCCCAAGCAGGCTTCATGCTCAGTGTGGAGCCCAGTGCGGGGCTCAATCCCATGACCCTGGGATCATGACCTGAGCCAAAATCAAGAGTCAGATGCTCAATCAACTGAGCCACCCAGGTGCCCCACCAGCACAACTTTCTGCATGACCATGGGCAAGGAGACTGAGAGAAAGGAGCCAGGATCACTAAATTCTAAGAGCGGGGGGTGGGGGGGGGTACTAGGCTGCTATGCCTGTCCTTTCCGTAGTTTGGGGGGCCTCAAATCCTCAAGCACAGCAGTCCTGTGACTAGAGTTGATGTAAAAGGTGAACCTCTGTGCCATCCCTGCTCAGACTGGCACGCACATGTTCACCTGTACATGACTAGGGCAGACTTTAGTGATGGAAAAGCTTCTTTAACATGGCTTTTTTGGCTTTACTCGTTAAAGACCTCATGGCATCTAGTAGTGCTACGTCTGCAAGACCAGGTGTGGCACATAGCTGATATTCAATAGATGATTGAATAAACATATAATTGGGAGTATTTACTACTCTATAAGGAGGGAGGAAAACTCGTGAATATTTTCCACTCAAGGTCAGAAAGGAAAAAGCCTCCTGCCTCATTACACATGTCTTGCCTCCCCAGGTCTGACCTATCAGAAACATGGCAACCAGTGCCGTCCCCAGTGACAACCTCCCCACGTACAAGCTGGTGGTGGTGGGAGATGGGGGTGTGGGCAAGAGCGCCCTCACCATCCAGTTTTTCCAGAAGATCTTTGTGCCTGACTACGACCCGACCATCGAAGACTCCTACCTGAAACATACGGAGATTGACAATCAATGGGCCATCCTGGACGGTGAGACATGGATAGTAGCCCTGCATGGGGGTGGGGCATGTGACTCGGAGGGTCAGAGGAAGTTGACCAACTTCCCTGGGGCGGATAGTGTCTTCCACGTTGTCATTATGGGATGGTTGGTGTCAGGCCGTGTATGTTTTCCAGGGTGAATTCTGAATAGCTTTGTGGCAACCAAAATGCGTATTCAACAAAGAGGCTAGCATCGTGCCAACCCAGTGATGTCATGTTTGTTATTTCTTGCTGATCTGAAGCTCTGATTAACATTTACAGATGTCTCTGGCTCCTAAAAAAATGGGGAAGAGACAAACTGTTTTTTAGTGAGCATAGTTTATTTCCCTTTGAGAGGGGGGAAATCTTGCATTTGACATTGTTTCTAGTGTAGTCTAAATTGGTCTAGATTAGCAATTCTCAAATTGTGGTATCCAGGCCAGCAGCCTAAGATTACCAGGGAGCTTCCCAGAAATGAAAACCCTCAGGCTCTACTGGTTCAAATTCTGAGGGTGGAGCCCAGGAATCCGTGTTTTAACAAACCCTCCAGGTGATGCTAAAGTAGAGAACCGCTGCTCCAGATTCTTACTGGTTATGACTTCGTACTGAGTCTCTCTTTTAAACAAAGAGCCATTAAGGATAGACTGTAATTGTAGGAAGTGAGCTTTGAAAGCCCCTGGGATGCACTATCAGATATGTGATTTGCAAGTATTTTCTTCCAGTCTGTGACATGCTTTTCATTCTTTTAACAGTGTCTTTCAAAGACTAGAGCTTCTAATTTTGATGAAGTCCAGTTTATCAGCTTGTTCTTTTATGGATTGTGCTTCTGGTTGTGTCTAAAGTATTTGCCTAACCCAAGGTCACAAAGGTTTTCTTCCTACGTTTTCTTCTAGCAGTTTAATGGCTTTAGGTTCTGTATTTAGCATTAGGATCTACCTTGACTTAATTTTTGTATATGGTGTGAGGTATGGAACAAAATTGGTTTTTTTTTGGGGGGGGGGTTGGGGGTTTGTTTTTTTGTTTTTTTGGTATATGGAGATGCAGGTGTTCCAGGGCTATTTGTTGAAAAGGTTCTTCTTTCAACACTGAATTGCCTTTGTACCTTTGATGAAAATTAGTTGCCCATATATTCTGTTTGTTTGACCTATCCGTCTATCTTATCACCAATACCACACTGTCTTGATAACTGTAGACTGATAACAAGTCTTAAAATCATGTATTGTTAAGTCCCCAAGTTTGTTCTTTTTCAAAGTTGCTTTGGCCAGTCTAGGTCCTTTGCATTTCCATATGAATTTAAGAACCAGTTAAATTCTAAAATTCTAGATTTTGATTGAGATTGTGTTGAATCTAAAGATCTGCACATTTGAGAAGAATTGACATCCTCATAATGTTGAACCTTTCAACCCATGAATGCAGTATTTCTCCATTTATTTAGGTCTTCTTTCTTTTTTTTTTATTTATTTTTTATGAGAGAGAGAGAGAGAGAGAGAGAGCGAGCGCGAGTGTGAGTAGGGGAGAGGGGTAGAAGGGGAGAGAGAAAGAATCCCAAGCAGGCTCAGCATGGAGCCTGACTCGGTCTCGATCCAACAACCCAGGGATTGTGACCTGAGCCGAAATCAAGTGTCAGACACTCAAGCTCAATTGACCAAGCCATCCAGGCACCCCTAAGTCTTCTTTAATTCTCTCATGAGTTGTTTTACAGAATTGATTGCATAGGTCTTTTACCTATTTTGTCAGATTTATATCTACAATCTGTATTATAAATGATATTTTTTTATTGCAGTTGTCGCTTGTTTGTTGCTAATATGTAGTAATGCAGTTGCATTTTGTGTATTAACTGTAACCTGCAACTTTGCTAAATTCACTTATTAGTTCTGGTGGCTTTTTTGTAGATTCCTTTGGGCTTTCTGCAGAGATGGTCATGTCTGCGAGTAAAGACAGTTTTACTTCTGCCTTTCCAAACTGGATGGCTTCTGTTTCTTTTCCTTGCCTGATTTCACTGACTAAAAACATACTTGTCCTGTTCTTGATCTTAAGGAGAAAGGTTTCAGTCTTTCAGCAATAAATAGGATGTTAGCTGTAGGTTTTTTATCAATTCCCTTTATCAGGTTGAAGGACTTCCCATTACTAGTTTCCTGAGAATTTTTATGAGGTATGGATATTGGATTTTTGTCAAATGCTTTTCTATGTCTACTTAGATACTCATATGGTATTTCATTTTTAGTGTGTCATTTTGGCAAATTATGTTAATTTTTATAATGTTAAACCAACATTGTCTCCCTGGGATAAATCCCACTTGGTCATGATGCTTTCTTCTTTTATGTAATGTTGGCTTTGACTTGCTAAAATTTTGTTTAGAATTTTTGTGTGTATGTTCTTGAGAGCTATACTGGCCTGTGGTTTTCTTGTCATGCCTAGTAATGCTAGCTTTATAGAGTGCATTGAGAAATATGCTCTCTTCTTCAATTTTCTGGAGGGGTTTGAACAAAATTGGTATTATTTCTTCCTTAAATATTTAGTTGAATACACCTACGAGGCACTCTGGGGCCGGAGTTTTCTTTGTTGGAAGATTTTTTAACTACAAATTCAATTCCTTTAGTAAATATAGGGATATTCAGGTTATTTGTTTCTTCAGTGAGTTTTGGTAGTTGGTGTCTTTAAAAAAGTTGTTCAGTTCATCAGAGTTACCAAATTTATTGGCGTAAAGTTGTTCATGATATTCTCTTATTCTCCTGTTAATGTCGGTAGAATCCAGAGTGATGTTTCCCCTCTCATTCCTGATATTTTTAATTTGTGTTTTCTCCTTTTTCCCTAAACAGTCTAGAGATTTATTGATATCATTGATTTTCACAAAAGAACCACCTCTTGAGTCCATTGACTTTTCCCATTTGGTTCCATTGATTTCCACTCTTAGCTTTATTATTTCCTTTTGTCTGCCTAATTTGTTCTTCTTTCTCTAATTTTTTAAAGTGAAAGCTTGTGTGATAGATTTGAACATTTCTTCTTTTCCAAGATCTTCATTTGGTGCTATAAATTCCCCCAAACTACTTGGTTAGCAGCATCCCACACATTCTAATACACTGTGTTTTCATTTTCATTCTGTTCAGAATACTTTCCTATTTCCCTTCTGAGATTTTCTTTGACCCATTGGTTATTTAGAAATATTTAGCTTTAAAGTATTTAGGAATTTTCCAGAGATCCTTCTGTTACTGGCTTCTATTTTAATTTCACTGTGTCAGAGAACATAAAATGTATGATTTAAATTATTTAACACTTATGGAGGCTTATTTTATGACCCAGGGTATGTTCTCTCTGGTAAATGTTCCATGTGCACATGAAAAGAATGAGTATTCTGCCGTTGTTGGGTGGAACGTTCTATGAATGTCCGTTATGTCGTTTGGTCTTTGGTTGTTTCAAGTGAGATGATAAATCTGGTCCTTGTTACTCCATCTTGGCTGGAACCAGAACCAAATCATCACTTCATTTAAAATTTTTTTTTTTAATTTTTAAAGTTTATTTATTGATTTAGAGAGAGAGAGAGAGAGAGAGAGAGCAAGCAAGTGCAAGCAGGGGAGGGGCAGAGAAAGGGAGAGGGAGGATCCCAAGCAGGCTCCATGCTGTCAGCACAGAGCCTGATGTGGGTCTCGAACTCACAAACCATGAGATCATGACCTGAGCCAAACCAAGAGTTGGATGCTTAACTGACTGAGCCACCCAGGCACCCCCTGAATCACCACTTAAAAAAAAAAATGTGACAGCTTTGTGTGTATACTGAAATGTGTACTTTAAGAAGGGCGAGGGGCACCTGGGTGGCTCAGTCGGTTAAGCGGTTAAGCGTCCAGTTTCGGCTCAGGTCACGATCTCGCCATCGGTGAGTTCGAGCCCGGCCTCGGGCTCTGTGCTGACAGCTCAGCACCTGGACCCTGCTTGGGATTCTGTGTCTCCCCCTCTCTGCCCCTCCCCCACTCACTCTGTGCCTCTCAAAAATGAATAAACGTTAAAAATTTTTTTTCTTAGGAAGGGTGAATATTATGGTATTTGAATTATATCATAGTTTTAAAAACCACCTTCAGGGCTTTGGCTGTAGTCCTGAAACTGAATCGTTCCCCAGGAACCAAGCACATTCCCGCCTCTGGGACTCTGCATTTGGTATTCTGTCTAGAACGTTCTTCCTTCAGCAATACATTCTCACCTTTGTGTAGGTCTCCACTCAAATGTTAAGTTTACCTAAGAAGTCTTCCCTGACCAGACCATCTGCACCAGCAGCCACCCCACCCCTGTCATTCTGTTTCCTTGTTAACTCTTTTTCTTTATTCTACCTTTTACTGGTAAACATATATTTGCTCCCTATATTTACTTGAGTTTTTATTGCTTCCCGATAAAATATAAATTTTTGAGAGTGGAGACTTTATTTACTGCTATATTCTCGGTGTCTAGACGACTGCTTGGCTCATCGTACGTCCTCAGTAAATGTGTGTGAAATGAATGTATGACTAAGTCCTGAACAGAATATGTGCAGTCACAGGTGTGAAGTGCTAGCTGTGTTATATAATAAATATCTATAACCACTAAAAGTTAAAACTTACATTTATGCACCTGCTAAAAATCATCTCATGCGTCACCCATTCGACTATATGCCGCATTTTGGGATATACAGAGTTAAAGAACTATAAGCAGTTTCTTTACTGTGGGACTTAAGAGACTCTTCAATATACACACATAATATTGGGAATGTATTGGTAGGATAGGTTGTCCTTAGGGTTTCCCAAAGGACCGCTGTTAGCACATCATTCTGGACTATTTCCACAGAAAACATCCCGAAAAACATGGCATAATACATGTAAGAGAGCAACATCATTGCCTGGTGCATAATTGGGACTTAATGAATATTAGTTCTCTATACAGCCGTATTGACTTCTCTAACTTTTTCTTAAAGTAACTTTGGGTATTAGATTCGTCTCTGAGGGAAAAAAAGTTCCCAAGGGTGATTTTTAGGAAGATTTTGTGATAATGTTTATTATCACAATAAAAATATTTATTATTTCAGCAGCAGCAGGGAAAAGGGAAGCATGGCCACAGCACTACTTTATAAGCACAAATTTGCAAAGCTTGTGTTCTGAATCTCCTGGGCTCCCCTGGGATGCTGTGCCTCTCAACCTGCCCCCTGAACCCAGCCTAATTCAGGGCATTGCCCACCCAGGACATCCTCAGGCACAGATGCTAGATTGCTACATTTCTCCACTGAGTTAAGTCTTGTATTAAGAAAAGAAAGGCAGGTCAGGGCACCTGGGTGGCTCCGTTGGTTAAGCAGCTGACTTCAGCTCAGGTCATGATCTCGTGGTTTGTGAGTTCAAGCCCCGCATCAGACTCTGTGCTGACAGCTCAGAGCCTGGAGCCTGCTTTGGATTCTGTGTCTCCCTCACCCTCTGCCCCTCCCCCACTCACTGTCTGTCTCTCAAAACTGAATAAATGTTAAAAGAAAAGAAAGGCTTAAAACATTCCTTTTAAATATTAATTAGTCTGGCATTTAAAAAGATGCCTGCCCCATGTTTTGGGAGTTTTAATCAAAGGCTGGTTATATTTACGCTTGAGTGTAACTCTGACCCCTTCTGAGGCTAGATTCCTCTGGGGTGGATTGCAGCCCTGGGATGGTCAGGACTTTACTCGGGCATCCAGAGTCCTGACCTCCTGCTTCGCTGGAGGCCATACCATCCTGGGGGGCGCAGTGCTAAGCCTGGGAAGCCTTCCAAGGGCTCTGAATTCTGGGGTTTGCTCTTCTTCCAAATTCAAAAAGAGCAAAAACATGGCAGCTTGATGAGGAGGAGGAGGAGGAGGGGGAGAATTATGAGGGCAGTAATGATCTTTACTGAGCAATTACTATGTGCAAGCTTCATGCCAAGCACGTTGCATACGCTCTGTTTTAATACAACAGTACTGTGCTAGCTACTGTTGTTATCTCCCTAAAAATAAAGCACAGCAAGATTCACACAGCTAGCAATGGCTTGAACTCCCCTTTGTCTCCTGGATTCTCTGTTAGTCTGATTGGGTGGGAAAATCCTCTCCCACCTCACAAGCTGATCCCTGGGCCTCTGGGAATGGACATTGAAATCCTGGGAAGAGGGGAGCGTGGCCTGGATTATCAGGTCAACAGACGTATTCGCCTGTCCCGCTTACAACTTGCCCAAGGCCCTTCAGAGGGCCAGCTGTTCTTCCCAGGCTTGCTCAAAAAGCCTTCTCTGGTTGCCACACAGGATTCTCAGAGGCTTCTGCTTACTTTACAGACTTGTTTCTTGCTCTCTTTCAAGGGACCTCATTGCCCTGGTTCTCCCAGAATCTAAGACACAGGAGACAGCTGACCTCAGGGGCCAGCAGCTGGGGTCCCCAGTGTCTAGGACTACTAGGCTTTGGAGCAAGCCTGCTCTGGGTTCTTTCCCACAGGTCCTATGGGACCCTGACCTCACCTGTCATTGTTACAGCCCAGTTCTGGGAACGTCTCCTCGCTGCCCGGTGCCCACCTCTCCCGGCTCTCCAGCCTTCTTTCCTGGTCCTTGACTTTGGTCCCCCCCCTCACCCTGGCTTTCAGCTACAGGACTCACCATATCCCAGTTCTCAGGTTTCATGAATCAGGAAGAACCAAGCCTTGGGCAGAGCCTTGAGGTTTTGTATGTATGTATGTATGTATGTATGTACATCTGTATGTACGTATGATTTTATTGTGGTGAAATATACATAAATCTTAACATTGTAACTGTTTTTAAGTGTATAGGTCTGTGGCCTTAAGTCCATGCATGTTATTGTGCAGCCGTCACCACCATCCCTCCGCAGACTTACTCATGTCCAACTGATACTCTGCACCCAGCAAACAATAACTCCTACTCCCCTTCCCCCGGCCCCTGGAAGCACCATTCTATGTCCTGTCTCTTTGAATTTGACTACTCTGAGTACCTCATATATGTATGTGGACTCATACAGCATTGGTTCCTTTGTGACTGGCTTATTTAACTTAGCGCAATGTCTTCAAGGTCCATCCACCCATGTGTAACATGTGTCAGGATTTCATCTCTTTTAAGACTGAATGATATCCCACCGTATGTATATACCACATTTTGTTTACCCATTTGTGCAGCAGCGGACCCTGGGACTCTTTCCATTTCATGGATCTTGTGAATAATGCTGCTGTGCACACGAGCATACAGATATCTGTTGCAGTCCGTGCTTCCAGTTGTTTTGTCTTGGAGTTCTTGTGAGCCTATTTTTTTCTGTTAGGCTAGGGCTGGCAGGCTCCTGAACTCTATGGTATCACCCCCCTCACTATATACCTAAGGAAACTGGTGCAGACGGAGAAGTGACTTGCCTAAGTCAAGCTAGAGGCAGAGCAGGCCCAGGGCGTCATACCTCTGCCGAGCACATCCCCCTTCCTGTCCTGTTTGCGCCTAAACCTTGGCCCTGCAGGGAAGGGTATTGACCGCATCCTCCGCAATCCTACCTACAACGGGGATGGGTGTCGCTGGGCTTCTCACCTGTATTGTTCCCAGTCCCACCCTCTTCCCAGCCTTGCATCTTTCTTCCACCAATGGAGAACAGCAGTGGCCCTAACTCTCCCAACACCTCTTCCCACTATGGGCTCCTGGGCCCAGCTCTGCAGCCGCCCTGGCCCCCTGTGTCCCCATTGACAGCTTGGTCTTTGCAGAGTGAAAGCTCCAGCCCTTCTCCTGCACCCTCAGAAGCTGGGATGTTTCCACCCTGGCTTCTGCCCAAACCTCAGACACAAGTGCTGTTGTCTTCTCGGAGCAGCCTGGACCTGGCTTTTCCCTGAAGCTTGAATCCACATTCTTTCTGGGGAGGAGGAGGGAAGGAGGACATTGGAAGGGCAGCGAGAGGAAAAGGAACATTTATTGAGTGTATTTTTCTGAGCTAGAGCTTCAGAGTAAGCACCGCCCCGTGGCCCCCCAACTAAAAGTGGGGTACAGCCAGAGCTGGCCTGTCGTTCCACCTTTCCACCCATCCTCCTCTTTTCCTGCTGGCAGTGATGTGGGAGGAATTTCCCTCTTTTTCTTTATGAGGGAACATGGCCTCAGATTATGAAATCCAGCCCTGCAGGCCTCTGCCTGACTCTTTATTCTGATTCCGTCAGCCATCACTGTTTGAATGCTTCCAGTAACGTGGGGCTTACTGATCTCCAAGGTGCTCAGGGAAGTGCCTCCTGGTGCACTGAAGCCAAACCCTCTTTCACAGTGGCTCCTTTTGCTTCACTGCAGTAGGAGCAGTTACTCCTGACTAGACTTTTCTGGAAGGCCAGAGCCTGTGTTAAGGACTTTGCAGGGATTGTTTTATTTCATCCTTGCAACAGTTCTGCTAAATTGAGGTTAATGTCTCCACCAAGCCGGTGAGCACAGCTGCTCCTTAGCCAGTACCCACCGGTACTGCCATACTAGTTGATAAAGCAGTGAAATACTTCCATAACATTGGGAAATTGCTGCTGTTGCTGTCCTGTGTCCCTGGGGACCCAGACCTCCTGCTCCAGCGCCTGTCCAGCCGTCCTCCGATCAGTCAGGCCCCTGCAGGTGGAGGGAACCAAGATTCAGAGAGGGGAAATAACATGTCCAAGGTCACACAGCTCATTAGAGCCCCATTCCTCTGACCCCGAAGCAAAGGATCTTACTCTTGCTCTGTGTCAGCTTAGCGCACTAGCCAGCCTGGGAGCTGAGGTTCACCCCATCAGGCAGTGACCTCGAGTCAGCTCAACAAGGCTGTGTGATGACAGTGTGTATGCAGTGTATGCCCCTCCCCCTTCAAAGTCACAGCAGAGCCAGGATTCAGTCCTGGGGTTTGTACCCTAAACCTCAGGTGGGTTTCCTCTTACATTGTTGACAGATCCTATACCCCTGCAGTTAATTTAGGCTTTTGCCCTGATTTCAGAACTTCATGTTGATTGCTCTTAAAAGTCATGTGATGATTTTGGACTAGGGCACCGCTGAAGGCGGTAGTGAGAAGGAGTTAGCTTAGCTTCCTGTTGTATTTTGGAGGAGGAAACAACAGCATTTGTAGATGGAGTATATGGCATGGGGTGGGGGTAGAGAGAGAAAGCCTTTGGCCTGCACGCTGGTAGAATGGTTAGGTTTATCAAGATTAGGAAGACTGGTGAAAAGCAAGTTTGGGGGGAAATCAAGAGTTTAATTTTGGACATGTTAAATCTGAGATGCCTTTCTCATATACAGATAGAAGTCATGCAGGCAGCCGGATGTCTGAATCTAGAGTAAGGGGAGATGTATAGGCTGGAGATGGAAATTTTGGAGTAGACATGTAAAGCCATGAGATGAGAGGTGGCCAATGAAGTGAATGTGGGGGACTGAGTGTGGGGACCCACCAGCATTTAGAGGGTAGAGAGATAAAGGGACAGAACAGGACCAGTCACTGCAGTAGGAGAAGAACTGGAGAGAGCGATGTCCCAAGGCTCTTCAGAAAGGAGGGAACCATCAACTACTGGCCTGAGTGCACCAGCCAGATTAATGTCAGATGTCAGCAGGTGGCCCAGTGGGTTGAGGACTGAGAAGTGCCAACTGGATTCAGTGACATGAAAGTCATTGGTGACTTGACTAGATCAATTTTGATAGAGTGGTCAGGAATGAAAGTCTGATCATAGTGGATTTAAGAGAGAGTGGAGGAGAGGATGAGCAGGCAATGAGAACAGACAAGTCAAGGGGTGTGGCTGTAAAGAGGAACAGAGAAATGGACAGCAGCCGGAAGGAGATGTGAGGTCAAGGGGCAGGGTTTTTACTTGTAATTTTTTTGACTTTAATTTTTTTTTTAAGGTGAGAGAAATTATAGTATGTTTACATTGTGGTGGAAATGAACCACTAGAGAAAGAAATGGATGATGCAGGAGACAACAATAGCAGCCAGTGCCCTTATATAGGTGGAAGAGGACAGGATCCAGTGTCCAGTTGGAGGGGATGGGCTTGGACAGGAGCAGGGCCAGGTCATGCCCGTAGTAAGAAGACAGTGGGAGTGTGTGTTTCAGAGAAAAAGAGAGGGGGTCCCTCATACATTTTTTAATTGAGATGTAACTCCATGGAAAACTCCCTCCTTTAAATAGTATAGATATACAGTTGTGCAGTCACAACTGCTGACTGATTCACAAATCAGCAATCACTTGGATCACCACTGATTGTTCAACATTTCCACCACCTCCCCCTAGAAAGCTCACTCCATTAAGCAGTCATTCCCCATTCTCCCCCACCACCTCCCCCAGTCCCTGAAACCACTGACGGACTTTCTGTCTTTACAGATCAGCCTATGCTGGACATTTCATATAAATGGCACCATACTCTAAGTAGCCTTTCACTTAGAAAGTGACTAGGCTCTTTCACTCAACGTGCTGTTTTTAAGGTGCATCCTGTTGGAGCTTGTATCAGAATTTCGTTCCTTTTTATGTGCGAATAGTATTCTAGTGTATGGATATGCATCACATTTTCTTTATCCACTGATCCATTGCTGGCCATTCGGGTTGTCTCCACTCTGGGGCTTCAATGGATAGTGCTGCTTCAGACATTCGTGTGCGAGTTTTTGTGTAGATATGTTTTCACTTCTCTCGGGTGTGTCCCTGGCATGGACTGGCTGGGTCCTATGGTAACTCCATGTTTCACTTTTCAAGGAAATGCTAAACCATTTTCTGCAGTGGCTGCGTTTGCCTCCCCCGCAGTGTGCGAGGCTTCCTCGGTCTGTGAGGTGGGTTGATTTGGAAGCTTGTGGAATTTAGCTGTTGATCTCTGTTTCACACCTGTTTCACTCAGCTGGGGGTGGAGATTGGAGGAGAGGAGGCCGTGGGAAGCTGTGGCCCAGGAGTAGGAGAAGACTGGATGGGGACATGTTTAGATTTGTTGGGTGCTTTAAGGGCCCTGGAAGTCGGTGCTAGGACTTTAAAGGGAGCAAGGAGCACGGCTCTGAGTTCTCTCCTCCCAGCTATGCGTGGCCACCCAGGGGCAGGTGTGAGGTAGGTGGAAGGTTGGGGGTAAGCAGGTGGGATGGGTGTCTTCCATCTCGGCAGACCTCGGTGCTCTGTCCTCGCCCCCTCCGTGTAGACCTGTGCCTCTTCACAGGCCCTGCGGACACTGCTGGCTGCCCGGTCAAAGACAGGCTGGTGCCAGCAGCAGAGCAAGGCTTGGCTCCAGATAGTCTGGTGTTCAAAGCGTGCCTGTCCTGCTCGCCAGCAGTGGGAACCTGGGCAGGTCACCGCCTTGCCCTGCTTCATTTCTTCACCTATAAAATGTTGCCCCCCCCCCCCACTGGTTGTGAGTGGTTGTGAGGAAGAAATGGGGTTGTAGGCCAACGTTTTGCCTCCCTGTTCCTCTCCATTACCAGCACCCCCCTGCCCTGCTACCATCTGTCCCTGGGATGTTCCTGGTTACACAGCTGAGACCCACCCCCCTGCTGCCCTCTTCTTTCCCTGAGAGAGGTATTTGTTTGGGGTAGAGGTGTTCCCGGCTCTTCTAAGAATTCCACAAAACCGTAGACCATCTCCCTGAGAGAATGTGCACCCACACATGCAATATGTTCTCCAGGTCAGGGAATTTAGGGACCCCGTGAAAATGTATTCCAGGGCTTCTTCCCGTTCCCCCAGCTGCCATAGTGTGGCCTCGCGAGCAGTTGTCCCCTAAGGCTGGTGGCCAGCACTTCTGTCCTGTCATCCTGAAGTCAGTGAGTTGAGGTTGGGGCCACTGCCAAAGGGAAGCTTCTGCATCGCCAGGGAGCCAGCCGTATGTGCTGCAGGATCTTGCCCCCTCCCCCTTAGAGAGTCCCAAGTGGCCTGGCTTTCCACACCCTGCCAGCACTTTAGAGAAGAAAGCAGCCCTTTTTCTGGGAACAGTGCATGGTGGATGGGTCCAGCCCTTCTGCCCGACACTCAGCCCACTCCATACATACCCTTACCCAGAAAGGGGAACACAAGTAACATAGTAAAGAGCCCTCATCCCTACTGATGCTCAACTAGGTGGCATGTATTTATTGGAGTCTTCTCCTGGGAAGGGCACAGGCTTCCCCACCTGACTCCTGTGTGAAATGGGTGTGATCACTCCTGCCTCCCACTACGGGTCTGTGGATTAGAGAAAGGTAGAAAACAGCAGGCATGGTCCTTGGAGGCGTATTATCTCTAGAAATCATCATCTCTGTTGTTTTATATTCCAGAACCCTTACTTCACCATGAAGGGTGCGTTACACAAGTTAAAAAGTCACTTCTTAGTGATTTCCCTTAAAGCTGGCCCGGGCTGATCGAACACAGTAACTGCATTTACTATGGCATGCATGTGATCTGTCTAGTCATTCTGTAAGTATTTTTTTGGACCTGCATTGGGTGCTGAAGCTTTTGAGACACCCAGGGAAATGAAAGCCAGGCTCCCCTCCCACTCACCCTCTGGAGTTCCCCCCCCCCCCCGCCCCCGCCATGGTGGGGAGCTGAGCCAGGCCTGGAGGCCCTGACTAGCAGAGACCCACGGAACCCATAACCCAACAGGAAGGGTTCAAAGACACAGGTCAGAGGCTTGGGCTCTCAGGAGAGGAGGCAGACTGCAGCCACGTGGCGGGATGGCTGGGGTAGCTGGCGGAGAGGGTATTCTGGTTCATTTGTGCAAAGCCTTGTGCAAAGGCTTGTAATTGAGACACAACCTGGCGGGTTCTGGGTGGCCAGACCCGCACCCTCTGGTTGAAGATAAAAGACTGGATGAGTAGGGACAGCTGGGTCTTGGGGAAGTTGGAGTGGCCTCCTTCCCAGTATGCAGCCTTGAGCAGATCCCTTTAACATTGTGGGCCTCAGTGTCTGCATTTGTACTAGGCCATGAAGAGGACCCAGAGGGCGTGTGTGCATAAAACCCCAGCAAAGTGCCTTCTGCCAGTAGGAACATGGTGGGAAGGACTCTTGTCAGCCAAAGAGCTCAGACTGTACCCTGGGCTGCCGCCAAGGTCAGAGCCCTGAGCCCATGGCAGGGTGTGCCTCCCACTGAAAGCCCTGGAGGAGGAAGAAGAGGAAGAAGAGAAGAAGGAAGAGGAAGAGTGGGAGGGAGATGGGGAGGGAGAAGGAGGAAGGCTCAGCTGGGACCCAGGCTGGTGCCCTCACATGCTGACTGCCCACCTGCGGGGGTGGGGGGCCCCATACCATGCCCACATGTGGGACTTGGATTCTGAAATTCACAAGATCTAAGAGCAGCCCTGGGGTTTCCACTTAAACCCTCCTCAGCCACACTGCTGGCCCCATTATCCTCTGGATGGGAAGACTGGGGCAAAGCAGACAGAGGTACACAGTGCTGACCCTCTCTGTCTCCAGAATCTTTATCTCTTCTCCCTCCTTCTGCCCTGGGTGCCTGTGTCTCTGTCTCTGTCTCTGTCTCTCTCTCACACACACGCACGCACACACACGCACACACATGCACACACACACACACACACACACACACACACACATTGGCAAAACACCTCTTTTCCCACAGTGACTAATACTTTCTCTCTCTGGAATCCTCCTACCTTCATGACATCAGGCATGGGAAATGCAGGCTGAATCATAATTTCTGAAATGCATAGCTGCCCATTATCTTCAGCCTCTTTTGGAGGCAGAGCTACTGACAAGGGGCCTGTGCCTCATCCAGGTGTATGTGTGTGGAGGGGAGGGATGAAGCCCAAACCAGACCAGGCCCAGCTCAGCCCCCATCTGCTCCTTCCTGGTTGCGTCTGCCCTTCTGGGGCCCTAAGGTTTAGAATTTCCAAGGCGCCCTCCACTCTCCTCTTTCCCCTTGGCCCCCATTCTCTATGTTCTGTGTCTTCAGTGTCTGCCCATTCATTTTTTTCTCTCCACTTCAAACACACCTGCCTTCGCTGACACCCTGGTTGCCTCTGCCCTGGTCCCTCCTTCACCTCTTCACAGCTTCCCTCTCCAGTCCCTTTGGCTGCCAGACTTACCCTCTCACTACATCTCTCCCCTCTCTGAACCTTCCGTAGCTCCCCAGCACCCACTGAGTTCAAACATTTTAGTGTAGGATCCAAGGGCCACAGCCTCTGGTCTCCCTGACCTCTCTCCCATCACAGACCTTTTATGCCTGCACACCAGCCTCCCCACGACTCTTTTCTTCCTAGCCTTCAGGCCGTTGCCCATGCTGATTCTCTGTCTGGAAGGCCTTCCCCAGGCCCTATCTTTTTTATGTCAAATGCTGTTCTTTTAAGGGCAGGATAAGTATCCCTTCTTGGCTAAAACCTTCCATTATCCCTCCAAGCTGAAGGGACCTCCCCCTGCCCCTTCCCTAGATCTCCAATAGTATGTATCACTTTCTGTCCTGTATTATTTTTCTTCAAGTGTCAGCCCAGCTAGCCTGTGTACCTTGATAGTGAGATGCAGCTTTCTTTTTAACCACCTGAAGTACCAAGCAGAGCGGATGGCACTGTGTAGGTGCTCAAGAAGTAATTGGCAAATGGATGACTGACTGAATGCACCTCTTAGAGTCCCATGTGCAGGCTGCTCCTGTTCCCCAAAGGTGGGGCAGGCCTGGACGTTACCACACAACCATGTGCCATCCCTGTCCGGTTTGTGATTAGGACTATGCTAGGCTGTTTCCATGAGCTGGAAAGTTCTTTATTTTCTGGGCTCTGGAACAGTTTGTCCCTAATAAAAAGAGCTTTGTGCCATTCATGGGGGAGATTTGTCTCTTTAATTTCATGGATAATTATTGGCCTATTCAGATTTTATATATTTTCTTGAGCCAGTTTTGTTCATTTATATTTTCCTTAAATTGTCCATTTCATCAAGAATTGAAAATTTATTGCTATAAAACTGCATATAGTTTTCTTTCATAATCAAATATATATCTAGATCCATAGTCATAGGCCTTTCCTCAATCCAAAGGCTTATTAGTCTTTTTTCTTTTCTTTTTTCTTTTTTTTGTCTGATAAAGGCTTTTTTTCTTTAATTGGTCTTTTCAAAGAATCAGATTTTGATTTTTAGGTATCTACTACTTTTACTTCCTCTCATTTTCTTAATTTCTACTTTCATTGATGATTTCTTCTTTCTTTGGTTTTATTTTTCTTTTCCTAGCCCCTTCATTTAAATGCTTAGTTAATTTTCAGTCTCTTGTTTTTGGAAGTGCATTTAAAGCTGTAATTTTCCTCTGAGTACCACTTTGGCCTCAAACCAGGGGTTTTATTGTTGTTTATTGTCATTCAATTCTAAATCGTTTGTAACTTCTACTTTGCTTTTCTCTTTAACTAGAGCATTTTTGAGCAGTATCACTCTTTAAACTTTGAAGCGGATAGTTTCTTTTACATATGTGTTGCTGTTAATTTCTGATAATTTTGCATATAGACAAAAAGATAGCTGCATATGACATCTGCTTTCAGAAATGTGTTGAAATTTTTATTGATGGCTTAATATATGGCCAATTTTTGTGACAATTTCCTGTGTTTGAAAATGCTTATTTACTGTTTGAGTGTAAAGTTTGTTCTCTCAGATGATGTTTTTAAATTTGGCATTATTGAGATCATTACTTTTGAGAGGCCAGGTGATCTGTCTCTAAGACAGGCCTGTTCAGTTCTTTTTTTTCCAAATTTTTATTTAAATTCTAGTTAGTTAACATATCGTGTCATATTGGCTTCAAGAGTAGAATTTAGTGATTCGTCACTTACATACAACACCCAGTGCTCATCCCAACAAGTGCCTACTTAGTGCCCATCACCCATCTAGCCCATCCCCCACCCCACTCCCCTCCAGCAACTCAAGTTGTTCTCTGTATTTAAGAGTCTCTTATGGTTTGCCTCCCTCTGTTTTTCTTATTTTTCCTTCCCTTCCCCTATGTTCATCTGTTGAGTTTCTCAAATTCCACATATGAGTGAAATCATATGGTATTTGTCTTTCTCTGATTTATTTCACTTGGCGTAATACACTCTAGCTCCATCCACGTTGTTAGAAATGGCAAGATTTCATTCTTTTTAGGCTGAGTAATATTCCATCGTATATATATATATATACATATATATATATATATATATATATATATATATATATGTATATATATATATATATATATATATATATATATACACACACACCACATCTTCTTTATCCATTCATCAATCGAAGGACATTTGGGCCCTTTCCGTAATTTGGCTATTATTGATAATGCTGCTATAAACATCAGGGTGCATGTACCCCTTTGAATCTGTATTTTTGTATCTTTTGGGTAAATACTTAGTGGTGCAATTGCTAGGTCTTAGGGTAGTTCTTTTTTTTTTTTTAAGTTTGTTTATTTATTTTGAGAGAGAGAGTGAGAGGGAGGGAGAATGCATGGGAGAGATGGAGAGAGAGAAGAGAGAGAGAATCCCAAGCAGGCTCTGCACTGTTAGCATGAAGCCCAGTGTGGGGCTCGATCTCAAAAACCATAAGATCATGACCTGGGCTGAAATCAAGAGTAGGACGCTTAACCCAATGAGACACACAGACGCCCCTTTAGTTCTATTTTTAACTTTTTGAGGAAGCTCCATACTGTTTTCCAGAGTGGCTGCACCGGTTCATTCCCACCAACAGTGCAACAGGGTTCCCCTTTCTCTGCATCCTCGCCAACACCTGTTGTTTCTTGTGTTGTTAATTTTAGCCATTCTGACAGGTGTGAGGTGGTATTTCATGGTGGTTTTGATTTGTATTTCCCTGATGATGAGTGATGTGGAGCATCTTTTCATGTGCCCATTGAGGCCTGTTCAGTTCTCTCACAATGATCATGAGATTTGCCAATACCTACTGTATTTAAAAATCAGGTTTTTGTACATATGTATCTTAGGCAACATTCTTATGTGCTTATGATTCATGACTTTGGCACTCCTTGATGCTTGTACTTTTTCCCATTATAAATACCCTGATTTGTCCTGTCCAGTGCGTTGGCCTTGAATCCTGTTTTGTGGATGCATGGGGCTGGCATATCCTTTTTTATCCCTTCATTTTTCATCCTTCCTGTGTCATTTTGGTTTATATGTGTCTTTTGCAGTAGCAGACAAGTGGATTTTGTATTGGGTGTCTGCCTTAATAGGTGGGTTTAATCCATTTGCATTTACTATTGTTAGGCATAGTTAGAATTACGTCTGCCATCTTCTTTCATGTCTCCTTTTTTAGCTTTCATATTTTTGTGTAGTTTATTCTTGCCTTTTGTTGGATTGGTCCCATTTACTTTGTTCTGTTGGGTTTTTTTTCTTCTGATAGTTAGGAACTTTTGAGTTTTATGTCTAGTGGTTATTCTATGTACAGACATGTGTTGGTGTGTGTGTGTGATTATATTTTTCTGTTAACATCTGGATGTAATTATTATCTTTAGTCTATTCCCAAATGAGGCAAGAAATTTAGTAGTAGCTTACTTGTCCCCAGCCCCGCCCCTCACAGATGGATCATTGTAGATTTTAGTTCTAAACTGTCATTAATTTACTTCAAATCCTAAAATGATGTTTATTTAAACTTAACTCTTATGTTTTGCTGTATTCCTTGCTTATCATTATTTATAGTCTTTCATGGACCTATTTTTCACTTGCTGAAGTATTTCCTCCAAGAATTCTGTTAGAAAGCATGGATATAATATTACTTCTACGCCAATCAGTGTGTGAAACGACCATTTTTCCTTTCCAGAGGGTCCATTTCAATTTTCAGCTCCCTATTAAATTGGGGTTTCAAAATTCTGAACATATTTTTTCACTTATCCTAGATCTCTAGTTTTTTTGTTTTTTTTTTAATTTTTTTTTTAATGTTTATTCATTTTGAGGGAGAGAGAGACAAAGTGGGAGCAGGGGAGGAGCAGAGAGAGGGAGACAAAGAATCTGAAGAAGGCTCCAGGCTCCATGTTGTCAGCACAGAGCCCGATGCGGGGCTGGAACCCACAAACCACGAGATCATGACCTGAGCCAAAGTTGGACGCTTAACCAACTGAGCCACCCAGGCACCCCTAGATCTCTAGTTTTTGTTTTGGATAATACACACCTTCAAAATCTGTGAATACATTAATTACATACCAACTGAATGTTGGGCCTTCCCATCCCTTCAGCCAAACCTGTGACATTTTCATCTGTTTTGCTGTTGGGATTTATTTAGTGTCCTCGATCCCTACCCAAAATTACACCAACTCCCATCAATTACCTTCAGCTGGCTATATTGATCTTCACAGTATGTACTCATCCCCACCAGATGTTATATTACCCATTCAGTTGTTTGCCAATCTCCCCACTAGATTATGAGTCCCAGGAGAGCAAAGATTTTGCCTCATTGATGTTGCATCTACAGTGCCTACAACACTGCCTGGCACATCGTAGGCTTTCCAATATTTCTTCAGTGAATGAATGAACAAAATTGAGTAGACTTCACATTCATTTACTCATTCAGCTACTATTTGAGTTCTGTTTGTGCCAGGTTCCAAATAGACCAAGCCCCTGCCTCTGGGAGGTGACAGTCCAGGTGGGGCCTATGAAATGGGCAGCAAGAACAGTATGCCATGAAGGAGCTATACAAGAGTGGGGAGAGTCCCGGAGGCTCAGGCACGAGAATGCAGTGAGTCAGAGTCAGCTGGCCAAAGCAAGGGGAGCAAGAGAGGAGGGATGGTTGGGGGATGGCACCCCAGGTGAGGAAGACAAGCTCGAAACAGACACTCCTTCAGAGCTTCTTTGTGGCAGGCGTTGCTCCAAGGGTCTAAATATTTTAACTTAAACAACCCTTAGCATCCCCATTTGAGGAAACGAAGGCTCAGAGAAGTGAGCTTGCCCTGAATCACACTCTAGGAATGAAGAATCAGACTCAGCCCAGAATCTGGCTCCAAAATCTATAACTACCTACTCCACTGCCTCCAGGGAGAGGGCAGGTGGGTCTGAGAGTAGAATGAGCTAGGAAATGGGAGAGGCCGGATGGTGAGCAGAGACTTGCGGGATGCTGAGGGGCTTCAGGAGGCCTAAGGGGGGTCAGGCCTGTGCATCTCAGAGGAGAACCCCCAGCTGTGGCTGTCACCCCTCTGAAACAGCCTGGGGGTGCACATTTAGCAAGGAAGCTGGAGGGGAATCGGCTTGAGAAGTCCATAGGGTGGAGGGAAGGAGAGGGGATGGATGGGTTGGGGAGAGACCCTCTGCCGAGATGGTGCCCTGCTCCGTCTCCCCAGCCATTCTTGTTTCCTTCCCCAGCTTCCCTTCCCATCACCCCTGTGACAGCCCCATCCTAGGGGCAAGTGATCCTGGCTCTCAGAGGCCTCTCCTTCCCCATGGCCTGCCTGCTGTCTGTCCACACCGGAACTGAGGACCCTTCCTGACCTGGGATGGCCTCTTCAGGCTTCCCCAGTGCATGTCCTGGGCTCTCCTCCCAAGGAGCTACAAGGTGGAAGCGTTGTGTCTATCTTACAAAAGAGGAAAGGGGGTTCAGAGAGTCAGGTAACTTCCCCAGGAATCAGTTTGTAAGGGCTGCAGCAGGATCCAAGCCCAGGTGTGGGGACCCCAGAGGGGTTGTGTAGCAGAGTTGATCATGGACTTTGTGAGGTTTTTCTGTAGACAGACTGTTAAGGCCCAGGGAGCACAGTAGGTTGGAATCAGCAGGTCCACAAATGAGTCTCTTAGAGCCTCATACTTTGAAGTGTCTGAGGCCCTGCTGGGTCCCTTACACCTCAGCCCAGGGAACTCATGCAGCCTCTCGTGGGGACAGCTTGTCTGGAGCCACCCTGGGGATGGCAGTGGCAGCATGGGGGTCTGCAGGCCAGGAGGGCTCCACAGTGGGGGGTGACAGCCTCTGAGTGGCCTCATCCCACTCCAGTTCTGGACACAGCCGGGCAGGAGGAATTCAGCGCCATGCGGGAGCAGTACATGCGCACAGGGGACGGCTTCCTCATCGTCTACTCGGTGACAGACAAGGCCAGCTTCGAGCACGTGGACCGCTTCCACCAGCTCATCCTGCGCGTCAAGGACAGGTAAGGGCAGCTGGGCCAGGACCTCCCAGCCTCTGGATCAGAGCAGGCTCTGTCTGTCTCAGTCTCTCTCACTGAGGCACAGAGGGGCAGAGGTGAATTCAGACATTGGTCCCTTGGGCTCCTACCCCAGTTCTTTCCATGGGGCCAAACTGCTTTCAAGCCTTAAGTCAGCCCCTTCCCATCTCTCCTAAACTGTCCCCACTGATGCCCCCAATTTAACCAAATTTTATCATGTTCAAAGAAAAAGTGAATTTTCTCTCCAGTATGCGTTGTAATTGGCTAAATCACATTTGACTGTGGGATTTACAAGCACCTAATTAAAGGCTGGTTTTTTCCTTAGCATTATATGGAGTAATTAAATAATTTGTAGTTTCTTTTCAGCCTAACTGGTGTTTTCAGTTAATTGGCTCTTAAAGAGGCAACGCAAAGAGAGTAAAAGGACAAATGAATAGGAAATGAGCAAGCTTTGAACAAATCTCAGTAAATTCAGAAAAGCCTAGTTCACACCAACTCCAAAGGCAAAGTATTAGTAACTTTTCCAGGGAAAGGGATACACACTCACACACACTCACATATACACATAAAGCTCTGAGACGTAAATGTGGGTTAAGCTCCTGACTGTAGGAATTTCAAAAGAGAAAACATAAATGACTCTGATATGAGAAAATATTCAGCCTTTTGGCTAACCCAAGAAATGCAAGAAAAATAATAAAGTAGTATTTTTTACCTGTGAAATTCTAAATTTTTAAAAATGAAAATGCCCAATGATGTTGAAAATGCTGTAAGACTGACATTTCTTTCACCTTCAGGCGGCAATATGGCCACATACGTCAATGAGGATCTTTATTATTTTTTTAAATGTTTATTTATTTTTGAGAGAGAGAGAGAGAGACAGAGAGTGGAGGGGTGGGGGCAGAGAGAGAAGGAGACACAGAATCTGAAGGAGGCTCCAGGCTCTGAGCAGTCAGCACAGAGCCCGACAACGGGGTTCGAACTCACAGACTGCGAGATCATGACCTGAGCCAAAGTCAGACGCTCAACCGATTGAGCCATCCAGGCGCCCCAAGTCAATGAAAATCTTTAAGGCAGACATGCCTTGTGATCCCACTCTTCCTCTCTTGGGAGCCATCTTGATTTTGCAGCTGCCATTTATTGAATGCCAGCTGTGTACCAGACGCTGGCCCTGATGCTCTTCCCGAGCCACTGCTGATGGCCACAGCTGCCCTGCATGGCTGGTGCATCAGCGTGGCCAGGAGATGGAAGGGAGCAGGTCTGGGTAGCCAGCCCTCCCTCGCACAGCAGTCTGTCAGGGCCCTCACTGATGGTGTTGAGCCAGCAGCTTCCCAGGAAAACCGTTTTCCTCTCCCTGCAGCAAGCCTCCAAACCAGCAGTCCTGAGCTCCCCCTTCCCCTGCCTAGAGACGTGGAGAGAAGGACTCTTGAGTCGGCCCCAGGGCAACCAGGGAGGCAATATGGGTTGCACTGTGCCTGAGGTGCAGCTGTGTTCCCATCACCAGGTGTGGGAGCTGTGAAACTTCATGAGCTGCTGTTCCTTTATTTCCCAGAGAGTCATTTCCGATGATCCTCGTGGCCAACAAAGTCGATCTGATGCATTTGAGGAAAATCACCAGGGAACAAGGAAAAGAAATGGCGACCAAACACAATGTAGGTTGTGTGTGTGTGTGTGTGTGTGTGTGTGTGTGTGTGTGTGTGTGTATGCGTGTGTGTGTGTGTGTTGGATGGTCAGGGATGTATACAAGTCCATGCCCATCACCCCTGTGGTACCTTGGGGCTCCTGGGTAGTGGGTAGAGGGCATATGTGATAAGGGATATGTTGTGAAACAAAATAGCAGACCAGAGAGAAAGCACTCTCTTCAGTCATAAGGGGCTCTGATGTGGGGACCAAGGGCCTTCACAGCAGCCTGTGAGCTGTGGCGTTCAGGCCACCTCCTGGCCTTCAACACAGCAGATTCATCGTTGGGCTGTGCAGGGGTTGGCTTCTGTCCTGTACTCTGAGCCAGCCGCCTGATTATGCTCAGAATCATCAGACGAGCTGCAGTTCACCGAGCCCCATTCTATGACAGGTATTATGCCGGGAGAGCATTTAGGCCTCATAGCCACATGTTGAGGTAGGTATCGTTATGCCCATCTTGCGGCTGGTCACGCTGAGGTTTGCCGAGGCCACTCCGTGAATATCAGCAGACATCTTTGTTTTCTTTTTCTCAGTTCATTGTGATGCCCCTTTGCCCTCTGGATGTGCTGGAGAGGGGTCACTGGGCTTCTTCCCACCCCTCCCCCCCACAGGCACAGCGCAGGCCCCTGGCCTCCTTGGTCAGTTACATAGAAGTCCACTCTGCCTGCTGGGAGGTCTGCTGCAAGGTTGCCCCATCCCCCTGCCTGGTGGGCCCAGCTGTGTGAGTAGAGGAAGGGGGCTCACTGCAAGTTACTTCTGCTTGTCTGTGCCTTCTGTGTTCATTCACATGTTCACTTAACTGTACTAGGCCCTGGGAAACAAAACCCCTTGCTTTATGGTTCTTATGTCTAGTGACAGGAGAAGATAATAAACAAAGCAAATTACAGTGTGTTGGAAGGTGACATGTACTATGGAAAAAAGTAAATCAGGGAAGGGGGTCAGGAATGTGAGGTGGAGGAGGATGCTTTTCCAAATAGGGTAATCAGAGAAAGCCTTGCTAGGGAGGGTGCATTTCAGCAAGGACTTACAGGAGGTGGGGGAGTAAGCCCCACAGACCTCTGGGGAAAGAACGTTCCAGCTGAGGGAATAATCGATGCAAAGACCCTGAGGTGGGAGTTTGAGGATCGGCAAGGCCAGCTGGAGCAGGAGTGGGAGGGGTGGGTAGCGGGAGGTCAGGTCAGAGAAGGGGTTTAAGGCTTTATGGGCTTTTACTCAGAGGGAGACGGGAAACCACTGGAGGGCTTTGAGTGATGAGTGATGAGTGATGAGGTCTGGCTTATGGCTGGACAGCTTCTCTCTGGTGGCCGTGTTGAGTAGGGTTGGTAGGGGCCAATCATGGGAGCAGGGAAATGAGTTAGAGGCTGCCACAATAATCCAGGTGCAGGTTAACATGGCCCAGGGTGGGACTCGTGAAAGTGGCAAGGAGGTGGTTGGATTCTGGACATGTCTCTAAGAGAGCCAACAGGGTTTGTGCACAGATTGGATATGGGGTGAGAGAGAAAGAAGGGAATGGCAGGTGACCCTGTGGTTTGGGCATGAGCAACTTTCAAAAGACAGGAGTGAGAGTAGCTGGGCAGAGGAGACAGTAGGATTAAGTGTGTGCAAGACAGGAGCTTGCTTGCATATCTGTGTCATTTACAGAGCTGAGCAGATGATCAGTTGGAAATGCCAAGACAGCAGTCAGATATAGCATCTGGGGTAAATATTGGCAATTGACAGCATGTAGATGGCATTTGAAGCCATGAACACCAAGGGAGTGGGTGTAGGTAGGGCAAGGGCCCCAAACTGAGGGACCGAGGCCGGGACACTTGAACTAGTGATGTGGGGAAGTGAGGAGGAAGCCATAAAAGGGCCTGAGTGGTCAGTGACACATGAGGGCCAAAGCAGAGCATCATGAGAGCCAAGTGAAGAAGGTGCCTCAAGGAGGAGGGAGTGATCGACCAGGACAGGGCTGCCCTGAAGTCTCCAGAGGAGAGCTGGTTCAGCAGCAGGACATTCTGAACAGAGACAGGCCTGAGGAGCCGGCTCCGTTTCACAGCCTTGGGCTCCATACACTGGCCTGAGGAGGCTTTCTTAGGGCTTTCACCTTGTGTGTGTCCCTCCCAAGCAGCTGGGTGGGTGGGTGCAGAGGGGAGGGTGCTGTGCAGGCAGGAGGAGCTCCATTCTGCAGATAAGCAACGCACCTCCAGAACCGGGTCTCCCCTGTCTCAGCCATCTTTCTCCTGCAGCCAAGTGACTTATTTGACCAAATGACTCTGCGAGCTACTCTGGATAACATCCTATTTTAGAGCTCATAAGGCAAGTTCCTCTTTAGCTGGCAAGGCTGGTGCCCCACCCTGTGCAGGAAGACGGCATTTCTTAGCCCTGTGGCTGAGTCAGAGCATACTACCGTTTATTGCAGGGTTTCCCTTAGTTTGAGTCTCCTTGCTCCTGAAATCCTAGAATTCTAAGAACCCAGAAAATGCACATCAGCCTTTTTTTACTGGTAGAGGCAAGACGCCCAGAAAGAAGGAGGGGGGTACCTGAGGACCTAGGGGATGCTACAAGTGATGTACTTCTGAGTGGTGCAGGGGAACAGCAGGCAGCAGTGATCTGGGGCCCCTGGATCCATGGACTTGCTGAGCTGGCAGGGTCACAGGATGTGAAGGGGTCCCAGTTAGGTCCCGGGCCCCACTACTGGCACCTTCCCGCTTCCCCTCTCAGTGTGCACATAGAAGTGCCTTGTCCTGGCCTCACAGGGTGCCACGGGTCTCTGGCTTCTAGGCACTAGCAGGGGTGCCTGCCATGCTTGGAAGAGGCTCTGCCAATGACCTCAGCACCCCTACCTGTCTGTGGGAGGCCAGGCAGCAAGTGGAACATGCATCTGTTTCAAACCTTGATTCTCTGCTGGCCTCTGTGTGGCTTTGGGCAACTGTGTCAGACTCTGAGCTCAGTCTCCCACTGCACAATGGAGATACTTGCTCACCGCAGACGGTTAAGGGGGGGTTCAGTGAGGTCAGGGATGTTGAGACCTGGGGGGCAAAACAGCCCACAGTCGTCTCAATCAAACAACCTACAGTGGAGGACAGTTTTCTTTCAGTGTTTTCAGAGGTTCAGAGATTTGTTGGATGACTACTTCTAAAGTCTGAGCAAGCCGTGCTTCCTGTGCCCTGACCTTGGGGTCTGGGTCAACTACGAGACCTCTGTCTGAAGCCACAGCAATGTGTGAAGATAGTTTAGGGTATGTTCTGGGCAGTCGTTTATAACACACTCTTCCAAAGTAATAGCTTATTCTGTCACCCCCTTACCCAGGCACTTGAACTGTTGATCATTTTTATTTTCTTCACTGGGCTTTTCTTTTTTGAAAGTGTTACAGTGAAATGCCTTAGTTTTGTAACCAGGAAAAAGTGATGAAATTTACCACAGTTCTTCAGTCTGGTCACAAGCTGCTTACCGCTCTGGCCTGGGAAAGCCTGTATATTTTGTACAAACCCCACACCCTCTCCACTGATGGAGGAGTGGGCATGAATGCTTCCTGCCTTTGTGGGGTCCCTGCTACAGGAGAAGAGGTGTGCTCAGGACTGTGTCCTGACCTCATGGAACCTTCGTTCCCCTCCATGTACTGGCCCGAGGCTCAGTGTAGACATGGCCCTCAACACCTGTCCTGTGGGGCCACCTCAGCCACATCTCTCCATGTGCTGACTGCCTTTCAGGCGGATGATGATCCCTCAGTATTAAACGTGCAGGCACAAGCCTTCTGTAAACATGGCTGAACTCCCAGACTCGTAGATGCAGACTGTGCTGTGCTGAGCTCCCAGACTCATAGATGCTGGGGGCGGGGAGGCACAGACCGGCTAGGGGTCACCAGGGTGCAGAGTCCTGCCCATGGCCCAGCTTCGCCTCAGCCTTTCCCGCCACAGTCCCCTCTAGAGAGGGCCCAGGAAGAAGCAGAGGTCCCTTCACGGTGGAGAAATGGGCCTCAGAAAGAAAAAAAGAATGGCCTCAGATCCTATTTTAGTTTGATAAATGAAACAGTCTTTAGTCTTCAAGTATATAAAAAGATCACTTCTTTTCTATTTTTGGGGGGCTATTAAAGATCTCTATGACTAGAGAACAAGAGGGAAATGGAAAAGCTGTTGGTAAAATTTTCCAGCCATAAGGAACAAGAAGCTACCAAAGGACTTGAGGTTGTTGGAGCTGGGGTTCTGTGGTGGGGGGACGGTGTCTAAAGTCAGGCAGTTCCTCAGGACCTCTGAGATTTTGCGGTTTTAGGGAACAGGGCTTGGTGGACCCCCGAGCCACTTTTACCAAGTCGAGCTTTGCCTTCCAGATTCCGTACATAGAAACCAGTGCCAAGGACCCACCTCTCAACGTCGACAAAGCCTTCCATGACCTGGTGAGGGTAATTAGGTGAGCATGGCACGCCTCCCTAGAAGTGGGGCCTCTGTGGCAGGATGGGCACCCGCAGGGCTGGAGGAACGCAGCGCTTGTTCCAAGGCCCAGGATGCACGGTTCTGGGCCTGCTTTGGATTTCTTGTACCTCCATTCATTTCTTTTCCCTGCCCTTCCCACCTGCCTTCCCACACCTGCCCTCACTCCTACTACCTGTGGGGGAATCCAGAACCCTTCCTGCCGGTGGTGCTCACTCAGCCTCCTCTCTGGCCTCCCCTAGGCTCTGCAGCTCAGGCTCCCTGAGGGCAACTCCCTCCCCCTGTCTGAGGTTCTCCCCACACCACTGCACCTGTCAGCACCACAGACAGGTCTGTCTCTTCTTTCCCACCCTGACGCCAGAGCACCCTGGGACATGTCACCTGAACAACCACCATTCTAATTCCTAGGCTCAAATTTCTAAAGCGAGGCACATGAGCCTCCTTTCCAGACTGTACACACTGCCAGTCTGCAAATATTATTGGAAATCCTGGTCCGTGGTCTCGCTTGCATTCCTTTGCATGGTCAGGGTCCAAGCCCTAACCACTTTGTGCTTAGAGGATTGAACCAGCCTCCTGGCTGCTCCCCTGTCGCCCATCTGCCCACTTCTGAAATCTGCAACATGCAGAACAGCCTATCCAGTGGCCCTCAAATATCTAGCACGTAGTGTGAGGCCATGTGCTGGTGAGCTCGAGCTACGAAATCACACGTGGGGCTCTGACAGAGTACTCCCCACCTGCTACCTCTCAGCACCCCCAGGATACACATCCACATGCATGCACTCACACACGCACGCCTTTTGTCCTCATTCCCCAGCATGGACTGTGATAGTACAGCCCTTACTTTCTTCACGCTTGAAAAAATTTTCCCATGGGCCTCCAGTTAGGATATGCTGCCACACCATGGGCGGGTGATGTCTTGGTTAGGGACCTGTCGTTCCAAGGGCAGGTTGCAGACATAGGAATGGCTACCAGAAAACATGTAAAGAGCTTTTGTCCTCAGCTGACCCGTCATTTTTTTTTAAAATATGAAACACAAAAATAGAGGCCAATACTGTATAACATATAATGTAGTTTATGATTTAAATAATTGTAGCCACAGCATGATGTCAGGAATTCTCAGCAGTAGGAGGACAGGCTTTGCACTGCCCTCTCTGCCTTCCACTCTCTTTGTCCCAGAGACACTCTCCAGGACAAGCCCTCCAGCAGCATCCAGAACAGGCCCGCCTGGTGCGCAGGAGGGTGGGGCAGGGAGAAGCTAAGCCCATTCTGACTTTGTTTTTCTGCCTTTCACTATCTCAAAAGGCAACAGATTCCGGAAAAGAGCCAAAAGAAGAAGAAGAAAACCAAATGGCGGGGAGACCGGGCCACCGGCACCCACAAACTGCAGTGCGTGATATTGTGACGGGCCTGAGACCCTGGCCACAGTGACCGTGAACTGGCCGGCCCTCGGGACCCTCCACTGCCTAACCGCACTGAAAACCATTTCTAACCATGACCCTTGGCCCGAGGACCTGGCACGGGAAGGGAGAAAGGGAGGGTGGGCAGGAAGGAGATATGCTCCGGCTTTGCCAAAAGGGCACAGGCTTTCCCATGTCTCGTAAGAGACCGGGAAGCAACGCTAAACAGAAGCAGCACCCAAGCCCCTCACGTTGATTCAACCCGGTTCCTCCCCGTCTCTCTCAGTGGCTACGTTGTTTCTTTGAAGTACACAATACTGATTTGACATTGAAGGGTGTACCTCAGACAAAGTACCAAATAAGCCATGATCAATTCCCCACCGGCTCCAGCCTCCAACCCAAAGTGTCTGAGCTTGGGTGTCTTTTTTAGATTTTTAAATTATTTTAGTGATTATTATTTTATTAAAGGGGTCTGTGCCCACTGACTGGTGGAGCTTTAAGTCTTCAGCAGGCCTCTCTGAGACCATGTCTGGAATATTGTTGTTGTTGTTGTTTTTAACTGAGTTTTCCCAGCAGTGCCAAAACTCAGCTCAACATGGAAGTGGAGGGACCGAGAGCCTGGAAGTTAATGAGGACTGTGGCTGGAGGCCTCAGGATGAACACCCCACTCGTGGCCTCCAAGCTGGAGAGAAGAGAGATGCATTCACCCAGAAGGTTCTGCAGAGTTTGAGGGTGTAGGTATTAGGAAATGGAATTTTATTTTGCTGAGCGGAGAGGCTGGCACAGGCGTGTCAGTTTTAAGAAGGTTTTTTCTTATCCTTTTTAAATGTATAAATTAAGCTGATTGGCTTTGCAGAGGGGTTCGTTTACTTTTCAGATAGTGCAGATTCCATTCTGTGCTCTGAGGGCTCTCCCGAATCTGTCTCTTCCCGCTTTCTCACGGCCTGTGCTGCCTGGTGCCTCTTGGATACAGACACACTGACATGGGCATGTATGTTTCAACACGTCACAGTAAGCTAATGTGGGCGCCATCCAGAAAACTCGAGTTTGTGCTGAATCTTAACCAAAAACGATCCAATACTGTTATTACTAAAACAGCAGCAAGACCTGAAGCCATTTTCCCTTTGAGTCCACTGACTGACTACTACTTCTTAAAGCCCAGTAAATGAGCAAACCCCTCGAAGCATTTGCAAACTTAAGATTCGCTTGCCTTCCTGGCACACACTTTTCTTAACCTCTCGGATCTTAACTATAACGTATAATTAAAGGAGAAAGGAGGATTGGGGTGATGCCATGGCTCCCATATACCTATGTCTGCAACGGGACCCTCCCCCAGCATCCTGACAATGCCACTTCCCTCTCGGGTGCTTCTGAGTGATTCAAAGGCTGGGTTTTCCCAGCCAGGGTGCTTGTAGAGACAGCAAGAACAGCAGCGCACCGCGGAGAGGAGGTCGAAAGACCAGGGAGCACAGCTAACGACCTTCTTTCCCCTGTGATACAAGTCAGATCACTAGGCAAACTAGAACAGCCCCAGCAGGTGGCCTGGCCACTCTGTGGAGAAAGAAACCCTGGGAAAGTGAGCACCCAACTGGACATGAGACACCTGGATTCTTTGGTTTTGAAAGTGTGCTGAGTTCCTAACTCAGCAAGATCACCAGCCCCAGGGCCCCAGCTGAGGAATGATTCTGTGTAGAATGAAATAATTGGGACTTTTGTTAATTAGAAAATCAAACTCCTTTATTTGTCGAAAGGGGCCTTTTTGGTCTGACCCTAAACGGAAAGATAACAAAGAGCGTTCCAGATTGAGCACTTCAGAGTGTCCCAAGATCCTGTAGTGTTAATGGACATTTTAAACACTAACAGAACAAGGCTCTTTCCAGCCCTTATGCTCCTCTGAGCCGAGTCCGCAGCAGCCCCGTGTGCGGACGAGACGAGGCGGCAGCAAGATGGGGGGAAGAAGTAAGGACGGAGATGCTCCGTGGCGAAGGGGTGGCGGGCAGCGGCCGCTGCTGGAAAACTAGCGGGCACGGACCACCTCTAGCACACCCCTGCCCCCTGCCCTCTGCGGATCCTGTGACTCCACAGCTGCACTGAGTGGGGGGTCCCATTGGAAGCTGATCGGCTGACATAGAATGAATTCCTTAGCCACGAAGGTCACCAGACAAAGGGGTTCCATCTGCTTCTGATCCCAGCAGTGCTCCTGCCCACCTGGCCCCATCTTCCAGAACATCCTTCCTGCAGTCAGCCCACAACTCAGCTCCGTTCTTCAAGGGGGAAACTGGTTAAGGAAAGGCCGCCTGCTGCTGAGTCTGGGGTCAGCCTTCATTGTCCATGACCTCGTGTGGCCCACAGATAAATAACACTTTTAAAAGACAGGTCTGTGTTTTAGAGAACTGTGGGCCCTTATGGCAGTGAGGGCTTCCAGATAGGCCAGAATGGAGTGTACCCTGGGGCATCCCCAGCACAGTACCTCTCCATGGCCACATGGCAGAGTCTGTCGGAACATCAGGTGGCCATGCTACTCCGTGACTGAGGAGCCCAATGGGGCTCATCTTTGGTGACATTTTGGTGTTTCCACTGGTTTTCCAGAACACCTGAATAGTGCTACCTTCACATCTGGAATACACCCTTCCTGAACCTCCCCACCCCATGCCTTTGCCCCTGTGTGCTCTCAGATTTCCTCCTAAAATTTTGACAACCCCAATTAGAGGGCTACTTTTCTCTCCAGCAGGTAATCTTAGCCATCTTCCCGACCCCTATAGCCTGGGGCTCTGGCTACTGGCTTCTCCTGTATTTTGCCACACGGGGGTCACTTGGATGGCTTTTCTTAGGACTTGGACCCCACCTCGTGTTGCTTGCTGTGGAGAGTGCCTGGGAGCCGAGGGTGGCCTGTCTCACTTTGCCAAGAGATGTGACCCACGAACACATGGCAGCTCTGACCCAAAGGCCCCTCAGACATGTGACAGTCAACCTGGAGCCACAGACAGAGTCCTTCCATTAGCAGCCCATTGGGTTAGAAATTCCATGTTGGGTTTACTTAGAACAAAAGATACTTGAATTGTTGAGCGCCCGTGAGCGCACAGCTTCTGCTACCCAGTATTACCGGATGGCCATTGTTGTGACAGGAGAGTGATGCCTGAGGGTCTCGACGATGCTTGAGCCTTTTATGTAACTTTTTATCAAGTCTTTGTGTAGCTCAACCCATTAATAAAGAAAAGAAGAGCAGTTGTCTTATTTCCTCTTATTCAGATATTCCTGAAGTTTTGCTGAGGACATTATAAGTTGCCCGTGTCTGGCCCAGAGCACATTCTTACAGAGCAAACCTAAACTAAGGAGGAGATCACTGGTGGCCGTGAGGAAGTGTCTCCTTCCTACCTGGAGCCAGAGGATGAGGGCAAGTGAGCGGGGTGATTAGAGACCTAGCCTCTTGATGTCTGGCAGCCTTGGATTCGAGTTCCGCCACTGACCTTTTGTGCCTTTGAGCAAGTTCAATTGCAGTGGAACTTCAGTCTCCAGCTGCCCTGCCTGAGAACGGGATGATAGTGTGTACCTCCTGAGTAGACCCAGGACTGAAGCGAAGCTGTGGGACGGAGCTCTGAAATGGCACTCTTTGTAAAGGACACTGATTGGGGTGTCTGACATGGCTTTTTGTGAAAACTGACCCCTGCCCCCATCCACAAGATCACAGTCTTTTGTGCAATGTGATTTCATTTCCCGGTTGATTGAACCTGTTGGTACTGAGCCTCTCTGGGTCCTTTATCAGGGGCTAGAGGCCAAGAGACCAAATCCCTCTTTTGGAATCCCTGTGGGGGACAATGGCTGCAGCATGTAAACCCAGGGGCTCCTCACACCCTCTGGGCTGGGAGCAGACTAGAGTAGGAGCGGTGGTTTGACAGCCAACCGGGCCCAGCTGCCTGCCCATCCATTCATTCTGCACGTATTTACTGGGCATTGGGCTGGGTCCTAGGTACGTGGTGGTGAGTAGGGCAGAGGGTCTTCTGGTAACCAGATCTCCTTTACTCCTGTATTGGTTTTCTGTGCCTGTTGTAACAAATTACCACAAACTTAGTGGTTTCAAAGAGAAATTTATTCTCTCACAGTTCTAGAAGCCAGAAGTCCACACTCAGTATCTGTGGGCTGAAGTCCATGTGTGGGCAGGGCTGCATTCCCTGCCCTGCTCTGGGGGCTCTGGGGGAGAGCTTCTGAATCCTGCTTCTGGAGCTGCTGGCATCTCATGGCTTGTACCCATTTAATTCCAGTCTTCAAGGCCAGCATCTTTGAATCTCTCCTCTATCCTCACATAGCCTTCTCCCTGTGTCAAGTCTCCCTCCCTCTGAGCTGATGCTCACTTTTTCACCGAGAAAGTTGAAGCCAGCTGAGCAGAATTTCCACAGCCCCCTTCCACCATCTCCACCCACCCCCAAGCATCTGCACCCACACACTCTGCCTTCTTGGCTGCAGTAGGTGAACCATCTGTGCTCCTGACTGAAGCCAGTCTCTTCTCTAGAACACATCCAGGACCTTCCTCTGGCTCTTCACCTCCCTCTCTTCTGCATCATCAGTTCTTCTCTCAGATCTTCCCCATCTTGAAAAAAAAAGAACAAAACTTTCCTTTGATACACAGCCTCTGTCAGATACCGCTGGCTTCTCTGCTGTCTTTTGCAGGAAGCCATCTTAAAAGGGTAATTTACACTCAGTCCATGAAATGCTCTCATTCTTTTCTCTTTTTTTTTTTTAATTTTTTTTAAACGTTTATTTATTTTCGAGACAGAGAGAGACAGAGCATGAATGGGGGAGGGTCAGAGAGAGGGAGACACAGAATCTGAAACAGGCTCCAGGCTCTGAGCTGTCAGCACAGAGCCCGACGCGGGGCTCGAACTCACAGACCGTGAGATCATGACCTGAGCTGAAGTCGGCCGCTTAACCGACTGAGCCACCCAGGTGCCCCTCTTTTCTCTTTAAACTGCTCTAAACAGACTTCCACCCATCATTCTGCCACCACCACCCTTCTTCTCAAGGTCAGCCATGGCTTCCATCTTGTGAAATTCAGTGACTGGTTCTCAATCTGCTCACATTTGATCTCATAGCATTGGCACAGTTGATCCCTGCCTCTTCCTTATTGAACTTCCTTCCGTTGGCTTCTAAGATGTTGCCATCTCTTCATTTTTCTCTTTCCTCATGGTCACTCCCTGATCTCTTTTGCTAGTTCTTCCTCTTCCATTGGAGTACCCCAGAGCTTGGTCCTTGATCCTAACATCTCTCTTGGTGATTTCGTCCAGTCTTGACACTTAAATGCCTTCTATGTACCAGTGACTCCCAAAGGTCTATCTCTTCCCAGACCCTACTCACACCCAACTGCTTACTTGACATCTCTGCTTAGATGTCTCAAGTAGACTGTGTCAAAGTATCTCCAATATTGAGTTCCTGGTCTCCCATTCCTGCTTCACCCAGCTCTGTTGATGGCATCTCCATACTTCCAGTTACTCAGGCCCAAAACCTTGGAATCATCCCTAATTCTTCCTCTCTTTTCCTCACACCTCATAGCCAATCCATCAGCAAATCCTGCTGACCCTGCCCTTAAAATGTACTGCCCATTTCTCATCACCTCCACTGCTAATATTCTGGCCTGAGCCACCAAGATTCCTGCCTGTTTCACTCATGTCCTCCTACGCTTCTTTCTCAGCACCACATCCAGAGGAATCTTGGTAAAGGGAGGAAGTCAAAGTATGTCTCCACTCTGTTCAACCCTCCCCACCCCAAATGCTCCCCTACCTCATTTTCACTGTATGTCACAGTGAGCTATGCCACTGAACACCTAGAAGTGAGCTGATGTTCATTACCCACAAGAGAAGGGAAGTCAAATTGTTTCATTCATTCAGGCAACAAATATTCATTGGGCTCTGAGCCAAACATCAGGGCAACAGAGGATGTTAAAACCCAGTCACTAGAAATAACAAGTATTGATGAGGATGTGGAGAAAAAGGAACACTTGTGCACTGTTCGTGGGAATGTAAATGCAGCCACTCTGGAAAACAGTATGGAGGTTCCTCAAAAAATTAGAAATATGATCCAGTAATTCTGTTATTGGGTGTTTATCCAAAGAAAACGAAAACACCAATTCAAGAAGATGTAGGCACCCCTATTTTATTGCAGCATTATTTGCAATAGCCAAGATATGGAAGCAACCCAAGTGTCCATCGATAGATGAATGGAAAAAGAAAATGTGAGGTATATACATACACACACGCATGTATATATGATATATATATGCACACATATCACACATGTATACACATATATACAGACACACACAATGGAATATTATGCACCCACAAGAAAGGATAAGATTGTGCCGTTTGAGACAACATGAATGGACCTAGAGAGTATTATGCTAAGTGAGCTAAGAAAAAGCCAAATACCATATTATTTCAGTCAGTGGGATGTAAAAAAAACAACAGCAAATGAATAAACAAACAGCAGAATCAGACCTGTGATGCAGAAAACAAACTTTTATTGGCAGAGGGATTGGGCAAAACAAGTGCAAGGGAGAGGAGAGGGAGATGCAGGCTTCCAGTTACGGAATGAATGAGTCATGGGAACAAAGACAGCATAAGGAGTATAGTCAATGATACTGTCATAGTGTTTAGGGTTACAGATGGTAGCTACACTTGTGAGCACAGCATAATGTCAAAACTTGTCAATCACTAAGTTGTACACCTGAAATAATATAACATTGTGTGTCAGCTGTACTTTGTGTTTAAAAATATTTTGTTTGAGGTCATCAAAACATCCCAGCCCAGCCACTGTCTACACTTATGAGTATTGTAGTACTCAACGTGGTGAGCATTGAGTAAGGTATAGAATTGTGGAACCACTGTGTCGGACACCTGAAACTAATATAACACTGTTCATCAACTATACTTTGCTTTAAAAAAAAGTCTCCACGTCACAGGGGTTCATGCCCTAATGGGGGTGGTGAACTATTATGATCTGTGCATTCAGAGGATTCCCTCAACCTGGGGGAGCCAGGAGGGGCTCTCATAGACTTTGTACCCAGTCAATGAGGAGGTTGTGCACTGACTAGATGAGAATTTCAGGTACAGACTGGGTCCACTTGTTCCATTGCTTGTGAGGATTAAAGGTTTCACTGCCCAGGTTCTCAGGACTATCTAAAATAAACTCCACCTCTGTCTCCACACACTTGTGAAAAGGCAGTGGAGAAAAGTTCCCAGGTGTCACAGATGTCAGCATCGGCATCACCTAGGAGCGGGGGTCCTGGCCCGACCTACCCAGTCAGAATCCACATTTAGCAAGACCCCTAGGTGATTGATGTGTGCATCACAGTAAAGTTTGAGTAGCACTGCCTTAGAACATCACCCCAGCATTGGAATGATATCCAGCCCTGGACTCACTGTGCCTCGGGACCCTGTTCAACCACATGCAACCAGCAGAAGCCTCATTGGCATTCAACTTGGCAGTTAAGAGTTTGCTCCTCTGCCTGTAGCTGCTGCAAGATTCTGCCTGGCAAGGCAGTATGCTCAGAAGTGTCCTCCCATCAGCATGTGGTGCCCTTAATTAAGAGGAGTTTTTACACTAAGGCCAGTGGGACCCCAGTTTGCTTCTCACACTCTAGTATTTTTGTTCAAATGTTGGTAGCTATGTTCAATGCAAAGAACAAGAGAACTCACAATCCGAGCTAAGAAAGCTGAAAGGCTCTGGGTTCTTCAGCCACTCTGAAGACGGGGTATTCTATGCAGGCTGGAGATATGCTTGTTCCCCAGGACTTTCGCTTTGCAAAACTCCAACATTGTGCCAAATAGGTCATTACCATGCTAATGTGAAAGTGTAAACATAAAAAAGAAAGTTGAGTTCACACTGAGCCTAGCACTGATGGATGCTTTCAGTAGAATGTACATTCTGGCGATGATGTGGTAAACCATTAACTCTGACTCAAACTCAGCTTCCTAGTCAGTCCTGGGACCCGTGCCCAGTCCGATGAACAGAAGTAAAATAATTTTATAAGTGGTTCTCAAAGTTTGGTCCTCAGACCAGCAGCTTCAGCATCACCTAAGAACTTATTAGAAATGCAGATTATCTTGGGGAGCCTGGGTGGCTTAGTCAGTTGAGTGTCCAACTCTTTTTTTTAATTTAATTTTTATTTTTTTTAATTTACATCCAAATTAGTTAGCATATAGTGCAAAAATGACTTCAGGAGCAGATTCCTTAGTGTCCCTTATGCATTGAGCCCATCCCTCCTTCCACAACCCCTCCGGTAACCCTCAGTTTGTTCTCCATGTTTATGAGTCTCTTATGCTTTGTCCCCCTCCCTGTTTTTATATTGCTTTTGTTTCCCTTCTGTTATGTTCATCTGTTTTGTCTCTTAAAGTCCTCATATGAGTGAAGTCATATGATTTTTGTCTTTCTCTGACTAATTTCACTTAGCATAATACCCTCCAGTTCCATCCATGTAGTTGCAAATGGCAAGATTTCATTCTTTTTGTTTGCCAAGTAATACTCCATTGTATATATACACCACATCTTCTTTATCCATTCATGCATCGATGGACATTTGGGCTCATTCCATACTTTGGCTATTGTCAATAGTGCTGCTATAAACATGGGGGTGCATGTGTCCCTTCGAAACAGCACATCTGTATCCCTTGGATAAATGCCTAGTAGTGCAATTGCTGGGTCGTGGGGTAGTTCTATTTTTAGTTTTTTGAGGGACCTCCATACTGTTTTACAGAGTGGCTGCACCAGCTTGCATTCCCAAGAGTGTCCAACTCTTGATTTTGACTCAGGTCATGACCCCGGGGTCATAGGATCGAGCTCTGCATGGGGCTCCACACTGAGCATGGAGCCTGCTTAGGATTCTCTCTCTGTCTCTGTCTGCCCCTCTCTCTTTCTCTCTCTAAAAAATAAAATAAAAATTGATAAATTAAAAAAAAAGAAATGCAGACTATCTGGCCCCATCTCAGACCTACTGAGTCAGAAATTCTGAGGTGAGACCCAGCAGTGTGTGTTTTAACAAGCTCTCCAGGAGATTATAGTGCTCCCTCAAGTTTGAAAAGCACTGTATTAATATAAGTAAGTAAAAATAAAAACTCCCACCACATGCGGGTAAGTGGCAACTTATCCTGTTCTCACCTGCAAGACAGCAGTGGGCAATCTGGGGAAGTTGTGCAGGGCCTGCCCCTCCCCTTTCAGCAGCTGATTAATGAGGTTCCTTCAAGGTCTGGAACCCAGGGACTCTGGTGCAGGGGTTAGTAACCTTGCTTCCATGGGGTGACAGTGGGGTGGCTGACCCTTCCCCCTCCCCCAAAATCATGTAAAATTGTCTATACACATGCATTCTTCTGGAGAGACTATCCTATGGCATCAGATTCTTACTGTACTGCTGTGTCTTATCCAACAAAAAAAACTGGTCCCTTGAGCCTCCTTTTCTGACTTCAGGTCCTTCTGGTAGTTTCACAGACACTGAGAGCAGCAAGAGGAAATGAAAGGAGCAAAGATCTATTGACTCTTATAAGCTCTGACAAAATTCTTCGTCTGGTTGACACATCCCTGAACCCGCCTCCACAACATCCTGAGGGAGGGGGCCGGCCACCCTTCTCCCAGTTCCCCCACATGACTAAGTGTGTGACCCGCACATGACTCACTCACCTCCCCCCACCGGGGTTTGTACCACCTGCTGCTCAGGCCCCAGCACTGGTCTAGAATTGGTGAAATGGGGAGAGGACTTTCAGGGTGCTGGGACCACCACTGGGGTGGGAGCCCGGCCAGGAAAGGGGGCAGAGGAAGGATGTAAGGTGTGTAGCAAAGGCACTTAACATCCGAAGCCATTTCTCGAATTCATAGCCACCTAGGCCATTGGTCCGCAAAGGGCTGTGTGTTAATATTAGAATCACTTCTGGAGCTTGGGGGGGAAACCCTGGTGCCCGCACCACACCCCCAGAGAATCTGGGGCAGTTGACTTGGGTTGGGACCCAAATGTGGAGATATTTTTTAAGTGCCCCAGGTGATTCAGTTCTGTAGCCAGGGCTGAGACCACTAGCTGTTTCCACTTGATTCTGGTCCCTTGAATCCTATAACTTTTTAGTGAAAATTAGTAAATAAAAGAAACAGCTGCCTGGAGTTGCCAGTGTCTGAGGTTACTAAAGGACCCCAGTTTCCCAGCCCTTTGTAAACAGACACTTGACCATAGGGATTCTTCTCTTTCCATTACAGCAGGTCCTCTCTGAGCCTGGCTTGACTTGTTGATTCATCTGGTCACAGTCCACAAGTTCACATCCCTTCCATTTTTATATCCCCAAGTTCAGGGGGATGTGTGGTAATACAAAGTCAACATTTAATGTTTATTGTTTTTTTAATGTGTATTTATTTTTGAGACAGAGCGAGTCTTTTTGAGCAGGGGGAGGAGCAGAGAGAGAGGTAGGGACAGAGAATCCGAAGTAGGCTGTGAGCTGACAGCAGTGAGCCCAACGTAGGGCTTTGAACTCAGGATCTGTGAGATCATGACCCGAGCCAAAGTCCAACGCTTAACTGACTGAGCCACCCAGGCGCCCTGACACTTAATGCTTATTAAATGAGTTAGTAATTACTGTAGATATCAGCAGGGGCCTTCATGCCTTAAACCTAAGTCAGACTCATACCACTCTGAAGTTCAGCCCCTGCCTCAGTTTCCACAAAGAAAGCTCACTCTCAGCAACCATTCCTGAGTTTTGCTGAGGACTTGGCCAGGGGGGTGGGGGGGGGAGGGTCCCAGGAACGGTCCCTCTGCTTTCAGGGCCTCTCAGCCCTTGCCATGCTAGACCTTCCAACAACCCTACTCCTCCCCCAACATCAGCATGCCCCTCAGTAGGCTAAACACCCACCCCTCAGTTTCCCTCACCTGCACCTGGTTTGTTTTATTTTGCCACAATCCCATCATCGCTTCCAAGGGTGTAATATTCCAGTTGTTAGTAGGGTAACTAAAGTTTCCCATCTGTGCAGGACTGAGGGGTTTCCTAGAACATGGGCCTTTCAGTGCTAAAACTAGAACATTTGGTCACCCTATGGTAAGAATATCATTTTTCAGCTCTTCTATAAGAGCAGAACTAATAAGTCTAAACTAGGCAGTGGTTCCTGAATGTTAGCAACCATCATAAGAACCTGGGAGACACAGGATCTTCTGATTCACCAGGTTTGGGATGCGGCCCAATGATCTTCCCCAGGATGTGACGTTGCTGGTCTGGTCGCACACTTGGAGAGCTCGGCATTAGCTAATCCACATCCTTCAGCAGAGGGCTTGGCATGGACTTCCATGCACCACAGATACTGGTTACCAGCAAATGTTTTGTCAAGTGCTTTCTGTAAGCCAGACCCTATGCTATTTATACATATTATCTCATTAGTCCTCACAGGCACTCTGCGAGGTAGGTGCTATGATGCTTGTTTCACAGAAAGAGAAACCGAGGTCCAGGGACAGCCGAGTGACAGAGCCTGATTTTCACCCAGTTCGGTCTGGCTGCAAAGCCGTGCTCAGCTTACCACCACCCCCGCCACGCTGAAGACAAGCTGCTCTCAGCATGCTACACCACCCTTGTTAATGTAACTTGCTTGAGGGAAATCTTTCAGTGTATCTCCCACATCCCCGCCTTCTTCCAAGTAAGCTAAATGCAGATCAACTTCCCCTGGGTGACTCAGCAGCAGCATTTTGAACCTAGACCACTGTCATTTTCCAGAACTTCTGCCCTGGGCCTTCTCCCTGAGACATAGCCTCTAGTCCTGTCCCTGCCGCCTCTTTCTCCAGCCTCTTCCTGAACCAGGCCAGCTCAGTCTAGCCCAGCAGAGGCCTCAAGTCTGAGGGCCTCCGACCTCCAGCCCAGGGTAGCACCCCACAGCCAGGGATCCCCTGGGACCCCTCCTTGGTCCTAACTCCCTTGAGGGCTGTCTGAGGGAGCCCTTGATGCAGGGCACCACAACTGGCTTTTTTTGTGACTATAAGAGCTCCTCCCCACTCCCAAACCCCAAGTGAATCAGACTTTTGTGTCCCTATTTGTGGTTGGTATTGCTGAGATTCCTGGTCTTATAGGTACTCAGACTCTGTGTGGGTGGTGATAAGAGCATGGCTGTCCAAGTCTAGCCCAGCTATTTTGCCACCTGAGGACCTTAGGAGGTTGCCCAACCTCTCTGTGCCTCCATTTCCTCATTTGTCAAATTGAGTTGATGATAATATTTGTACTTCTTAGGGTTATTTAGGCTATCAGCTTTGAATCAGATATACCCCCTTAGAATAATGGCTGGCACACAGAATCTCTATGTAAATGTTAGCCAAGATCCCAGAATCCAATCAGTAAATGCTTTTGGAGCCGACTAGTCTTTACAGCCACCAATTACTGAACACTTAGCAAGTATCTGTCATTGTGCTTTGTATGGGTCGCTTAAAACTTTGAGGATCACAGACACTTGCCCAAGCACGCAGCCCCAGTAAGTGGGGTGTGAGGACCTCAGTCTAAACCAACCTGCCCTGCGGGGGGGGGGGGGGGGGGCTCTGCCTCCCATGTGCATATCAGCAGGGAGGCTCAGCCTCACCTCCATTGCCCTCCTTCCCTTGGATGGCCAGCCTGGAAGGCTCTGCCCTTCACCTCTGTCCTCTGGCCACAGCTCCTGCCTTCCCACTTCTCCCCTGTCTGCCTCATTCCCCCTGCTCAGTCCTCTTCTGAAAGGCAGCCGCCACACTCCACTCATTCTGCCTGTTGTCCTCTCCTTTCCTGGTCCCAGGGCTACTCTGAGCCCTGCTCTGACCCAGCTCTTCTTGTCAATCAAAGCAGATTTGAGCTTCATGAGAAGCAATTTGGCCTCGTGCATCCAGAGCCTTAAAACCCTCCATCCTAAAAAATCCACTCCTAAAGAAATCCTCAAAGATGCAAAGAATTACAGAGATGATCTTTGAATTTATAAGCCAATTTGGAGATGATCTAAGTGAACAACAATTGACAAATGATTAATAAATAATGCTGGATCCACAGAATGGAGTACAACCCAGCAATTAATGAGAAGATGTGTGAGTCTGTGTAAAAACTACACATTTCCTGCCCTTTCGCCAGCCCTGGGCGGTATCCTCTTTGTCAAAATCTTTGCTTGGTGGAAGTGTGAAGGAGGTAGCATCTAATTCCTTTTATCTTCATTTCTTTGACTATCACCAGTAAGGTTGGGCTTTTTAAGATTTTTCAACTTGTATTCCTTATAAATTGCCTATTTATGTTCTCACTTCAGTTTTCTATTGGAGATTTTATTATTCTTACTTATTGGTTTCCATCTGTTAAGTGTACTGGCCACTTATGTGTCATATTTATTGCAAATTTTTCACTAGTATGTGATTTCTTTTAATTTGATTTTACACTGTAGACATTTTAAATTTTAAATGTTCAAAGCTATCATTTTCTCCTTTATGGTTCTTGTCTTTGATGTGATGCTAACAGGATCCTTACTCATCAAATATTATTTTCTTCTGATGCCTTTAAATTTTTTTTAATGTTTATTTATTTTTGAGGGAGAGAGACAGGGCATGAGTGGGGGAGGGGCAGAGAGAGGGAGACATAGAATTGGAAGCAGGCTCCAGGCTCTGAGCTGTCAGCACAGAGCCCGACGTGGGGCTCGAACTCACAAACCGCGAGATAATGACCTGAGTCAAAGTCAGACACTCAACTGACTGAGCCACCCAGGTGCCCCTCTCATACCTTTAAACTTAACACCTTTTTGTCAGATGACTTCCTATCCATAAAATAATAAAATGGAATTATCCACACCTCATACCATTATAGTGAAGATTAAATGAGCTAATTCATGGAAAGCTCTAGAAACAGTAAGTGGCACATAGTAGGTACTCATTGTTAGCTATTATTAAACTCTAATTCACTGGAAATTTTTTCTGGAGTTAGGTATGAAATAGGTTAGAGTTTTGTGTTAAGCCAGTGTTGTCCCAACACTATCGTGCGCTATACATTTTGCGCTCGTCAAAAGCCTATGGCTGAAATGCAATCTTTGTGTTGAGCCCAAAGTTCGAGGGGAATTCCCTTTACAAAGCTGTGGGCTGGGAATGAGGCTGCTCCAAAGCTCCCTGCTCACCTTCTCACCAGGTACTCTCCCCATGCCAAGGTCAAGGCCTGTGTCACGACAGGTTTCCTAAGTAGGGTGCAGGCCCAAGACATGCTCAGCTTGCCATGTTCTTTTCCAGCCCACACTCAGCCACATTGCCTCAGTCTTTCCACAGATCCTCCCCTCGCTTTGGTCTCTGGGGCCAATGAGACTCCTGTTTTCTCTAACCATGCTCCTCCCACAGTCCACTGAGTCTGCTCAGCCAAAGTGCTCATGGCCCCTATCCAGCTGACATGCCAGGTAGGAGCCGAGGAAGGACAGACCCTATGTCCTGGAGGGGTGGCAGTGAGGAGGTGAGGGGTGCTGTCCCCTGGGGGTCACCGGATCAGTCTTTCTGGCCACTGCTCATTCCCGGGTCCAATAAGGGCCAGATTTCCTCTGTCTGAGACTCAGTGTTAGTCTCCCTTCTTATAATTCACCTCTGCAAGGAAGTTCAGTGACACATATTTTCTCTGAGAAGCATAGTATCAAAGGTTGGGGAAGAAATTGGGATTTTGTAACAGAGATGCCTTTTTTTAAGGCAAAGAGCTGAAATGCCACTTATAGAGGGCTCTCTGTGTCTTGGGCAGTACCTGGCAGTCGCACAGCCCGGGAGGCACACAGGAATTTGTGTGAATGGCGCCCCCTGGCCTTCAGAGCAACCAAGGCATGTGCTGAGGGCTTTTACCATCACTTCTCACTGTAATTGCCACCAGGTGAGGAAGACGTTGAACTCCTCTCATGTGAGAGACTGAGAGAGGTTAAATAACTCTCCCAAGGTCTCACAAGCTGAGCAGCAAACCCGCGACTCTAAGCGTGTCCTCCACACACACCCCCAACTGGGATCAGAGGCCACTTCCTCACTATGCAGCTTTGTCAAGTTATTACAAATCTATGGGCATGGATTCCTTCATCTGAAAAACTGAGTTCTCAGGAGTACTTGCTTCACTGGTTGTTAAGGATTAAATGAGTTGATGCATTCACAGAGCTTAGAATAGTGTCTGATGCACATAAAGAAAGCTCTAAAATGCACAGTTGCGATTTTTAGCACTACTAGCATTATTATTGTGATAGGAGCAGCAGGAGTTGGTATTATCCCCATCTGAGGTTCCCCTGGCACCAGAATGCCTGGGAAGCCAGACCAGAGTCCCTCTTGTCCACCAGGTGGCACCATCGCAGAGCAGATGGGCGGCTTTCCCCACTGCCTCCCTTCAGTATGTTTGTAGGGAAGCCGTCTGGCTTCCCAGAGGGCACTCTCCCCTGCTCTCACCCCTGCCCTCTGAGACTTCCTCCCTCTAGGGCTGCTTGGACCCAGATTAATGTACACCCTGGGGACCTGGGGTCTTGTCTTGAGTGTAGCAAGTTCACCGTACCTACTTTGTGCCAAATGGCTCACACAGGGCCAGGCCAAGAGGCCTTCTCAGGAACTGTTTGATGATCCCCTCTGGGCCTAAACTTCCCCACCAGAGGCCAGGCTAACTCCCTCTGAACACTCCATGGTGAAAGCCAAAGCCAAACCCCTCTTGGCTGACCTCAAATACCCTCTAGGAACTGCTCCATCTGCCTTAAGTTTTCCAGGTGGACACAAGGAAATGTTCTCACAAGGCTCCACACACATTCATAGCCCTACCAACTTGTTGCCAACTTGGGAGACGCCGAGTCCCTGGCCTCTGGCCTTCGGCCTTTCACTCTGCAACCAGCATCTCCCAGGATGTTGTATGAGGACCTCCTGCCTCACATCACAGATGGAGCTTGTTAACAGCGAAGAGTCCAAAGCCCCATGTTGGGTCAGTGATTCTCCAGGTGTGGCCCCAGGACAGCTGCTACAAATCACCTGGAAACTTATAAGAAACGCATATCCTCCCCACCCCAGAACCACTGAAGCAGGAACTCCGGGCTGGGGCCAGCAACCTGTGCCTTCACAAGCCCGCCATGTGATCCTGCTACCTCCGGAAGTTTGAGACTCTCTGGCTTCCGCTCTCCCCTCTTCTGTGGCCACAGGATTTCTCTCCACAAATGTCGCCAGATCGTTCTCTCCAGAGCTCCGGTGGGTCTAATTCATCATTTCCAAGGGGCTGAAGTGTTTTGTCAGTGATGTGATTGTTGGCTTGTGTGGTGCACCACTGACACGGTTGTGATAGGTGTCTTCCCGTATGACGGTGCTCAAAGTTATCGTGGTTTTCATTTTCATCTTGATGAAAATGTGCAATGTTTTCGTTACAGTTGCTTAGCAAATAGAACCCTGACTTGTGACAACCGGCTTCACAGATGGTCAGATTTCATGATCTATCTTGTTTCCAACAGCTATAGTATTTTTCTCCTCGGAGGCAGGGGGAAGGTTGCACAGAGACACTGAGGTGGCCCTGTTCTAGTGTGAAGGGCGAGGAGGTACAGGCCCTGCTCCGACCCACCCCCTGTGATGTGGAGAGCCCTTGCCTGGGGAAGGTCCAGGCCTGGGATGGGAGCAGCATGATGCCTGGATGAACAAGAGGTACAGACCCATTCTTTAGGAAGCTCACAATCTCAAATAGACAAATAATCTTTTTGACAGAAAGTGTGAAAATTTCATTCCTTTCCCTCCAACTGACATCCAAGAGAGGGATTTCCTAGAACTCAGCATTGCCATCCAAATCCCCACACACACATGTAGAGAGAGAGAAAAGATAGAATTATTTTCCGTGTAAAAGGGTCCGTTGGCCTATGTAAACAAGGCTCTACTAATGATGCTCGAAGACTCCAGAAAATAAAGATTTTTTTTTCTAATTACAAGTAAACTTGCATATTCCTCCAAAACTCTCAACCCAATTCTCATGATTCTATAAATAGAAGTAGAGTGGATTGAATAGTGCCCCGCCTCAAAATATATGCCCAAGTCCTAACCTCCAATAGTTGTGAACATGATTTTATTTGGAATTCAGGTCTTTGCGGGTATAATTAAGTTAAAGACCTGTGGATGAGGTTATCCTAGATTTAGAGGAGGTCCCTAAATCCAATATCTGGTGTCCGGGAAAGAGAAAGGAGATGAGATCAGGCACACACAGAGGGAAAGATCTTGTGAAGATGAAGGCAGAGAGTGGAGGGATGAATCTAGAAGTCAAAGAATATGGGGCACCTGGGTGGCTCAGTCAGTTAAGCATCCAACTTCGGCTCAGGACATGATCTCACAGTTCATGGGTTCAAGCCCTGTGTCAGGCTTTCTGCTGTCAGCATGGAGCCTGCTTAGATTCTCTGTCCCCTCTCTCTCTGCCCTTCCCCCACTTTTTCTATCTCTCTCCCTCTCTCTCTCTCTCCCCGCAAAAATAAACATTAATAAAAAAAATAGAAGTCAAGGAACACCAAGGATTGACAGCCACAAAAACCCAGGAGGAAGAGTATGAAACAGACTCTCCCACAGAGATTCCAGAAGAAACTAGTCTTGTCAACACCTTGATTTCAGACTTCTGGCCTGTAAAAACTGTGAGAGAAGAAATGTCTGTTGTTTTAAACCACCCAGTTGGTGGTCATTTGTTACAGCAACCCGAAGAAACTAACACAAGAACATTATGTGCTACTTTACTGCGATGAATTTGAAAAGTCTAGAAAGAAAATTGATGACTTTCTGACAAAGTTTGTATTGCCAAATATGACCCAGAAAGAGGAAGAAAACTCGAACAGTTCGATAACAATAGAAAAACGTGGACAAGTTGTTAGGGATATATCACTTTATAAAGCACCAGGCCAAGATTGTTTTACAGCTAAGTTCTATTTAACTTCCCAAAATAAATAATTCCCTTGTCACTCAAACTACACAAACCTACAGAGAAAAGTCCCTAAATCATTTCATAAAACTAGAAATACCTTAATATCGAAGTCTGATAAGTGGAAGAAAACGAAAATTTTCCCATATGAAAATAGAAGCAAACATTAAAAATACACTAATAAATCTGCTGCGTATGAAAAGAATGCTATGCTCTTCGCTATCATCTGGAGGATTTATCCCAATGGAAGGGATAGTAAAAGCAGCACTTCCTGAAATCTGAGTTTGGGCAGAAGCCCGCAGGCCCAGAACAAGAGCAAGGTTGTCAAACACCTCCCTTTTCTTGAGGAAGACACCTGACCCCTACCACCCAACTAGAACCCTCCAGACCATGAGGTTTCCTTGAGAGGTTGAGGAGGAGGAGTGAGGAGGTGTTTGGAAAATGTTGTCAATGAGCACACCCCCCACTTGGCCTTCTACTTCAAGTCGAAGGAGGAGCCCCTGACACCTGAGGGGTGTACAAACCAATAAAGACTCAAGATGAGTGACTGTGGTTGGAGTGGCCCTTGTAGGTAGCAGATATGGGTGAGGACTCTCTTAAGAAAGGCTTGCAGGGGCGCCTGGGTGTCTCAGTCGGTTAAGTGTCTGACTCTTGATCTTGGCTCATGTCATGGTCTCACAGTTTGTGGGATGGAACCCCATGTCGAGCTCTGTACTGACAGTATGTGGAGCCTGCTTGGGATTCTGTCTCTCCCTCTCTCTCTCTCTCTCTCTCTGTCCCTCCCCCACTCTCGTGCCCTCTCTCTCCCAAAATAAATAGATACATTTAATAAAGAATTATCTATAGATATATAGAGATAGATATGGTTTTGTTTCTCTGAAGAACCCTGACCAGTACTTTGGAAAGAAGTGGTGCCCCACCCCCACCACAGATTTTCCAGTCTGAGGGAGAGCTAAGGGAGTGGGAAATTTAAATTAGATAAGAGGCTAGAGCTTAAATATTGGATTGAATAGCGTCTTTTTATGACTAAAACAAAACTCTTCTTAGACTAAAAAGGGTGGGAAAAGCTACACAAGCTGCCCAAGAGGCCATGAAGAGTGAGGGAGGGCGTACCCGGCCCACGGGCTTGAAGGGCAGTGGGAAGAGGTTGCTTTCTGCTTGCACCTTAATGACTAGACATCCGTGCGATCAGCTGGTTCCATCGGGTGTGCACGTATAGCTCAGGAGTAAGGCAGTTTAAAACCCCACAGTAAAATCTGTAGATTCAGAGAAGCCATTTGATAAAAACCAGTACACATTCCCAATAGAAAACACTTGATAAAATAGGAATAGAAAGAAACTCCCTAAAAATTTAAAGACTATATGCCTGAAGTCCAACAACTAATATCTATTTTTCTTTTTCTTTTTTTTTTAATTTTTTTAACATTTATTTATTTTTGAGACAGAGAGAGACAGAGCATGAATGGGGGAGGGTCAGAGAGAGGGAGACACAGAATCTGAAACAGGCTCCAGGCTCTGAGCTGTCAGCACAGAGCCCGACGCGGGGCTCGAACTCACGGACCGCGAGATCATGACCTGAGCCGAAGTCAGCCGCTTAACCAACTGAGCCACCCAGGCGCCCCTTTATTTTTATTTTTAAGTAATCTCCTCACCCAGCATAGGACTTGAACTTATAACCCCAAGACCAAGAGTCATACGCTCTACTGACTGAGCCAGCCAGATGCCCCTATTTTTATTTTAAAAATTCAGAAAAGCACAAAGAAAAGTCATTCATATTGCCATCACCTAGAACTAATAAGCTGGCAAATTTGCATACCGTTTTTTTTTTTAAGAATGATTATTCTGCTGCATAAAACATGTTTGTTATAAACAATTGAAACAATACAGAAAAGTGCAACAATGAAATTTTTTTAACCACCAACCAGAAACAATTATCATTAATATTAGGTAAACATTATTCCTGGTATCTTTCAGAACATGTTTGCACATAGAAGGTTACAGATAATTTACAAACACACATGGGGTCTACAGTTTAATTTCACTGCCATTTGTATCTGTGTTCATGGGAATATTGGTCTGTAGTTCTCTTTTCCTACAATGTCTTCATCTGGTTTTTTTTTTGGTAATATTTATTTATTTATTTTGAGAAAGAGAGCAAGAGTGGGGGAGAGGCAGAAAGAGAGGGAGAGAGAGAATCCCAAGCAGGCTCCTCACTGTCAGTGCAGAGTCCAATGCGGGGCTCGAACTCATGAATTGCTATTTAATTTACCAATATTTTGGGGTTTTTTTAATTGTTATTAAGCTCTAATTTAATTCCATTGTTTTCAGAGAATATATTCTGTATAATTTCAGTCCTTTTAATTTTATGTTTACTATATGGTAAAGCACATACAATCAAAGTATGTAGTTGGCCATTTTATGGCACAGTGTCCTTCAAATATCAATTAAATCAAAGTGTGATAGTTTTGTTCTGATTTTATGTCTAGTTTTATCAGTTGCTGAGGGAAGGTTTTTTAATCCTCCAATTATGATAGAAGAACTGTCTATTCTGCCTTTGCTTAATATTTTTTAATGATACAAAAGGAGAAAAAGGGACAAACACCAGACGGAACAAATTGAAAACAAAGAAAAAGACAGCAGACTTAAACCGAAACATATCAGTAATTACCTTAAACACAAAAGAACAAATGCTACAATTAAAGACAAAGATTGTGAGGTGCCTGGCTAGCTCAGCTAGTAAAGCGTTAGACTCTTGACCTCAGGGTCTTGAATTTAAGCTCCATGTTGGGTGTGGAGCCTACTTAAAATACAATAAAAAGTAAAAATAAAAAGATTTGCTGACTAGCTCTTTAAATGACCCAACTTTACACATATATGGCACACTTTAAATATAAGAACACAGGGGCGCCTGGGTGGCTTGGTTGGTTAAGCGTCCGACTTCGGCTCAGGTCATGATCTCACGGTCCGTGAGTTCGAGCCCCGCGTCGGGCTCTGTGCTGACTGCTCAGAGCCTGGAGCCTGTTTCAGATTCTGTGTCTCCCTCTCTCTCTGCCCCTCCCCTGTTCATGCTCTGACTCTCTCTGTCTCAAAAATAAATAAACGTTAAAAAATTAAATAAATAAATAAATAAATAAATATAAGAACACAGAGGGGTGCCCGGGTGGCTCCTGTCAGTTGAGCCTCTGACTTTGGCTCGGGTCATGATATCGCAGTTTCTGGGTTCAGGCCCCCACATTGGGCTCTGTGCTGACAGCTCAGAGTCTGGAGCCTGCTTCAGATTCTGTGTCTCCCTCTCTCTGTGCCCCACCCCAACTCTCTCCCTCTGTCGCTCTCTCTCTCTCCCTTTCTTTCTCTCTCAAAAATAAACATTAAAAATATTTAAATATAAGAACACAGATAAGTTGAAAGTAAAAGGATTGAGAGATATATTGTATCAGTAGTAAGTGCAAGAAAGCCAAAGTGATCATATTCATTTGAGGCAAATTAAGATAAGGAGAACCATCAAATATAAACGGAGACATTTTATAACAATAAAACAGTGAGTTCATTAGAAAAACATAATTATAAATGTGTATGTGCCTGATATTAGAGCTTCAAAATACATAAAACAATATTTGACAGAAGTAAAAGAAGAAATAGACTAACCAACAATGATAGCTGGAGATTTTTTTTTTTAACGTTTTATTTATTTTTGAGACAGACAGAACATGAACGGGGGAGGGGCAGAGAGAGAGGGAGACACAGAATCGGAAGCAGGCACCAGGCTCTGAGCCATCAGCCTAGAGCCCGACGCGGGGCTCGAACTCACGGACCGCGAGATCGCGAGATCGTGACCTGAGCTGAAGTTGGATGCTCAACCGACTGAGCCACTCAGGCGCCCCTATAGCTGGAGATTTTAACCCTCCTCTCATTAACTTATGGAATAGCTGGACAAGAAATTAGTAAATATATGGAAGTTCTGCACAATACCATCAATCTTCTTGATCTAAATGACACTTCTAAAATATGATACCCAACAATTGCAGGATATACCTTTCAAGCACACATAGAACCAAAATGGACTATATGCAGGGCCATAAAACAAGACGCAAAACATTTATGAGGGTTGAAATCATACAAAGTGTATTTTCTAACCACAATCAGATTGAATAAGAAAATAATAAACTGGAAAAACTCCAGCTATTTAAAAAGTAAACAGAATTTCCAAATAATCAATGGGCCAGAGAAGAAGTTGCAACAGAAAATAGAATAGTTTTTAACTAAACAGATCAGGAAATTATAACCTATTGAACAAAACCCTGACATAAGAATAAGTACATGTCTGAATAGTCACTATTTGTTAGTGAAATTATATCAAGAAATTTCCCACAGAGCAATGATTTCACTGGTAAATTTTGCCAAACATCAAAGGAAGATATAATACCAACCATATACAAACTCTTTCAGAGCACAAAGGAAAAAGAAAACTTCCTAACTTACTTAAGAGGCCCGCATAATCCTGATATCAAATATTGACAAGGAGAGAAAATTATAAGGACAGAACATTTCAGAACCATATTTTTCATGAACATAGTTGCAAAAATTCTAAACAAAATATTAGCAAATCAAATACATAAATGAATTAAAAGGAGGAAACACCTAATGACCAAATGGGTTTTATTCTAGGCATGTGAGGTCAATTATACATCCATAAACCAATCACCATAATTCACTGCATCAACAGAATAAAGGGGGAAAACTATACGATCATCTCCACAGATTCAGAAAAAGCATTTAATCAAATTCAGGAAACTTATATAAAAGGGGGAAGTTCCTTAATCTGATAAAGGATTTATTTTTAAAAATTACAGCTAAATCATATATAATGATAAAAGATTGAACACTCTTCCTCTAAGATCAGGAACAAGGCAAGGATTTTGCTCTCACTCCTGTTCAACATTGTACTGGCAGTCTTGGCCATTCCAAAATGGCAACGACAAGAAACAAAATATATAAAGATTGAAAACAAAGAAGCAAAAAAATGTGCTTCTGGGAAGATAACATGATTATATTTTTGGAACTTTCAGAAGAATCTATAAGCAAACTAATAAGTTAATTTAGTGAATACAAAATCAATATAGAAAAACCAATTGTAGGCTGGTCCGAGTGCAGTGGTGTTCACAATTAATTGATCACAGTGAGTTACAGATTTCTTTGCTCCCTCTCCATTCCCACTGCTTCACTTGACTAGCCTTAAAAAAAAAAAAAAAAGAAAAAGAAAAACCAATTATATTTCTATATGCTAGCTGTAAAATACTAAAAAAATTTTTAATTAACACCATTTACCATAGCATCAAAAATATTGAAAACCAGGGTTCCCAGGTGGCTCAGTTGGTTGAGCATCAGACTCTTGATTTTGGCTCAGGTCATGATCCCAGAGTCATGGGATCGAGCCCCCCATGGGGTTCTGCACTGGGCATGGAGCCTGGTTAAGATGCTCTCCCTCTCTTTCTCTGCCCCCTCCCCTGCTCACACGCTCTCTCTCTCTCTGTCTGTCTCAAAATAAAATAATAATAATCAATGGGAGGGGCACCTCGGTGGCTGTCGGTTAGGCACCTGACTTCAGCTCAGGTCATGATCTCACAGTTCATGGGTTCAAGCCCCGCATCGGCCTCTGTGATGACAGCTCAGAGCCTGGAGACTGAGCTTCGGATTCTGTGTGTGTCTCTCTCTGCCCCTCCCCCACTCATGCTCTGTCTTTGTCTTTCAAAAATAAATAAACCTTAAAAATTTTTTTAAATAATAATCAATGGGAAAATTAATGATTGTTCCCTGACCTTTAAAAGTATTTGACAGCTGGGGCACCTGGGTGGCTGAGTCAGGTAGGCATCTGACTTCCGACCATGTCATGATCTCACAGTTCGTGATTTCGAGCCCCACATCAGGCTTTGTGCTGACAGCTTGGAGCCTGGAGCCTGCTTCAGATTCTGTGCCTCCCCCTCTCTCTCTGCCCCTCCCCAGCTCATGCTCATACTCTGTCTCTGTCAAAAATAAATAAACTTAAAAAAAATTTTTTAATAAAAAATAAAAGTATTTGACAGGGGCACCTGGGTGGCTCAGTCAGTTAAGTGTCCAACTTCAGCTTAGGTCGTGATCTCCCAGCTCGTGAGTTCAAGCCCCACATCTCCAGGCTCTGTGCAAACAGCTCAGAGCCTGGAGCTCCCTTTTGGATTCTGTGTCTCCCTCTCTCTCTGCCCCTCCCCCACTTATGCTCTGTCTCTCTCTCTCAAAAATAAACATTAAAACAAATTTTTTAATAATAAAATAAAATAATAAAATAAAAAAGTATTTGACAAACATTAAAAATTCCCTGTCAATTATAGATATATCAGGTAATTAGAAAAATAGTAAAATTCACATTTATACAACGTAATTCTAAATGTGAGAAATACTGGCAATATCTACTAAAACTAAAAATTCACATATCCTATGGCAAAGCAAGTAATTCCACATAAGACCAAGAGAGCGTATGTCCACCTACTAATATGTGCAAGAATTTTCATATCAGTTTTATTCATAATAATCAAAAACTAGAAAACATTTTAAATTTCCATCTTTAGGAGACTGGATCAACAAATTGTGGCACATCCATGCAATGGAATATTACATAGCAATTCAAACAATCTTATATGTGCAATAATATAGGTAAATACTGAAAACACTAAACTGAGCAACAAACCCAGACACGGAAGTGTACATACTGAATTACTGTTGGATATAATTTATATGAAGTTCAGGAATAGGCACATTAAATCAATGGTAACGGAACTCAGATGAGTGGTTACCTCTGGACATGGATGTTAACTAGGAGGAAGAATGAGGAAAATTTCTGAAGTGATAAACATGTTTCATATCTGGATCTGGGGACTATATAGATGTATATATAATTGGTAGAAATTGGTCAAGTTGTACCTTTAAGATTTGTGTGTTTTAATATTTGTAAATTATATTTACAAAAATAAATATATAAATAGAAAGAAAAAGCTTAAAAAGCTTTTAATACAGTGCTTCACATACAGTATGGCCTGAATAAATATTAGCACTATGCTATTGAAAAAGCTTGTAGGATGCAGCCATTAGCTGTACTTAGAAATTTATAGCACTAGATGCATATGTTATAAAGGAAGTTGAAAAGTAATTATCTTAATTTCTATCTCAAGAAGTTAGCTAGAAGAAAAAAAATTGCAGCAAAGTAAACCCAAAGAAAGTAGAAGAAAGGAAATAAATATGGAAGCACAATTATGGAAATAAGTAGACATACAATAGAGAAAATAACTGAAGCCAAAAGCTCCTTATTTAAAAAGAATAATAAGATCGATAAACCCGTACCAAGACTAAAGGGGACAAAAGGAGAAAACAAAGTATCCATAACAAGAATTTAAGAACATCACTATAGATCCCACAGACCTTTTTTAATTTTTTTTATTTTTTTTTAACATTTATTTATTTTTGAGACAGAGAGAGAGCATGAACAGGGGAGGGTCAGAGAAAGAGGGAGACACAGAATCTGAAACAGGATCCAGGCTCTGAGCTGCCAGCACAGAGCCCGACGCGGGGCTCGAACCCACGGACCATGAGATCATGTCCTGAGCCGAAGTCGGACGCTTAATCGACTGAGCCACCCAGGCGCCCCACACAGACCTTTTTTAAAAATAAGAATATTATAAAAACACCTCCAATTTTAGATCAGATTGAAAAATTCCTTGAAAACAACCTCACAATTAGTTTTAAAAACACAACTGATTAAGAAAAGAAAGAAAATCTTATAGTCCTAGAATTATTAAAACAATGTGATGGGAAATATAGAATGGTTGGAGCCGAGGGGCTGGGGGTGGAACTGCTGTCATCATGGAGATGTGTGTGCAATTGGACAGCCTGCTAGTTGTCCAAAGGGCAGTAAGGACAGAGAGGATTGTCCGTTTCCCACTTGGCCCTTGGCCCCGAAGAGTCAGGTGTGCACCGTAGTCAGCACTGGCATTCATTGCTCAGCGGTGATTGCCTCAGCTGTGACAGATCTCCAGGTGGGCTGAGCTGCAGTGTCAGTGTGGACTGGCTTTTCTGTCACTCCTGCATCTGCCAACCCCAGGAGGACCTGTGGGACACATTCCTGCAAGCCAGGTGTCTTCCAGACAGTATCAATGAGGAGAGATCTGCAGCTGGGTAACATGATTGGCACTGACAAAAGATCTCGGATCAAAGAAAAGCAAATGAATGTGAAACAGTTTCTGACACTACTGTGTGAGAAGACTCTAGATAGAGATGCTCTACTGATAACTAGGACTGATGTTTGAGGTCAAAAGACAGAGTTTGCCTTCTTCTAGTCATGGGAAGAAGAAACTCAAAAGTTATATTATGTCCCTAAAGAGGAGAGTGGAAGATGTTAGGGGAAAAAAAATATGTATTAGCTAGCCAACTAAGCTAGAAAACCAAAACTAGAACATAAGCTTCCCAAAGCAGTTTTGTCTGTTTAATTCACTGCGACATCTCCAGTGTTCTAAGCAGTGCCTGACATGTAAAAGGCCCTTAATGAATACTTGTTGAATAAATGAATGAAATAGCCAAAGACAAATGTACAAAACCTTGGACAGCAATTAAACACCAGATTGAATGACGTAGACCTCTTTTTGCACAACTAGAAGAATCAATTTTTTCAGAGGATACAAGATAAAGGAAAGGATATTATGCACAAGTCAAGATCAAATAACATCAACACTTTCAGATCATGTTTCCACACTAAAAAAATCTAATCATTATAAGTGTATATGGCCAGAACAGGTATAAAGAACGAATATTCCCTTACTCTTCCCAATTAAGGAATGGTAGTTGCAGTTTTCCTTCATACTACTATGGCCTGAAAGAAAATTCTCAACACATTTAAGGCTGATCTAATTATAGATTCTAAAATAAAACACCTCGTCTACTGTCCCTGAAAATATATATGTATACATGCTTTTGGAAAGATAAACTTTTCTTGTAATCAGAGATTTACTTGCTCCATAAGTGATGACATTCATCAGGGATTTCTTTCAGGCGGGTGGTGCTACTGGGCCCTCGAAGGGGAGACACACATGAACGGGTTGGGGGATCTTAGAGACTCTCTTCCCAGAGTCGAGGAGATGCCTTCCACACAACAGGCTGAAGGCTGGTGAACTCAAGGGTAGGATCAAGAATGTCTCACTGCAGTAGCCACTGTGACTTCCTTCTACTAAAAGAGCTCTCCTTACCTTTCCCGGCATTTTTCTGGACTGTTGTGTTGGGTGAGATTTCATTTCGTAACTTGAATGACAGATTTCATTTTTACTTTTACAGAAAAAACCAGACCTTTATTCTCTGCTGGTCTTGTTTAAAATTAATTTACCATCTGCAGAGTGATGTAGTGAGCTACCTAGAAGACTATTTTGGTTTCTTGTGGAGGGTTTTTTTTCTCTTGTTTTATTTTTTATATTTTTATTTTTGTTATTGAAGTACAGTTGATACATTAGTGCACAAGATAGTGATTTGAAAACTATGAAATACTCACCATAAAAAGTATGGTTACCAGGGGTCATTACACAAAGTTATTACAATATTATTGACTATATTCCCCGTACTGTCCTTTTCACCCCTGTGATTTATTTTATAACTGGAAGTTTGTACCTTTTAATCATCTTCCTCTATTTCACCTGCTCCCCACCCCAGCAAACTGTTGTTGTATTTATAAGTCTGGTTTTTGTTGTTCTTTGTATTGTTTTTTATTTTTTTAATATTTTTTAATGTTTATTTTTGAGACAGAGACAGAGCATGAGTGGGGGAGGGGCAGAGAGAGAGAGAGAGAGAGAGAGAGAGAGAGAGAGAATCCGAAGCAGGCTCCAGGCTCTGAACCATCAGAACAGAGCCTGACGCAGGGCTCAAACCCACAAGCTGTGAGATCATGACCTGAGCCAAAGCTGGACACTTAACTGACTGAGCCACCCAGGCGCCCCTGTATAGATTCTGCATAAGTGAAATTATATGGTATTTGTCTTTCTATGATTTATTTTACTTAGTATAACACCCTCTAAGCCCATCCGTGTTGTTGCAAATGGCAAGATTTTGTTCTTTTTTTTGTGGCTGTGAATATTCCATTGTATATATATATATAACATCTTTATGCATTCATCTGCCCATGGACACTTTGGTTGCTTCCATATCTTGACTATTGTAAATAATGCTGCAGTAAACATAGGGGTACATAGATCTTTTCGAATTACTGTTTTCATTTTCTTCTGGCGAGTTCTAACATTTTTTTCTATTTTTCCTGCTTTTTTCCTGTTTGATTCCAACAATTCTAGTGGCTGTTTCTTCCTGCATACATACTTTTACCACTGTAATGAGCACATGACTGTTATTTTTATCTATTTTAATAACCAACTATAAAATAATTTGAATATTTAGTATGTAGCTCATCGGGATTTGGGGAATTATGTTGGAGAAATTTTGAGTTTCTATTATCTCATTTTAGAAAGAAAAGAAAAAGAAGAAAAAGAACCAAAACTTGCTCTGTTTTTTGTCTTTGTATGAACACACAGACAGGTGAGAAAGGACATAAACCAAGTGGATACGTCGATCACACATGGGGTACATGATTTTAAACTTCATTACACATCTTTGTATTATTTGCTAAAGCAAGCATGAATTACTTCTGTAATTTTACACACTTGAATAGAGTAAGTTTAACGAACAAATATAGAAGCATTATGACATTTCCTCAAAACATGAAGTGTAGACTTACCACACGATTCAGCAATTCCTCTTCCGGGTGCATACCCCAAAGAACTGAAAGCAAGGACTCAAACAGGTATTTGCACACCTGTGTTCACAGCCGCATTAGTCACCACCAGAGGGAGAAACGATCCAAATGCCCATCGATGGAAGAACGGAGAAACAAAATGTGATTCATAGGTACAATGGAATATTATCCAACCTTAAAAAGGAAATTCTGACACATGCAACAACATGGATGAAACCTGAGGACACTGGGCTAAGCGAAGTAGTCAATCATAAAAGGGCAAACATTCCACTTACATGAGGTACCTAGAGTAGTCAAATTCATAGAGGCAGAAGATAAAACAGTGGTCGCCAGCGGCTGGGGCAGGGGAAATGGGGAGTTACTGCTTAGTGGGTACAAGTTGCAGCCTGAGATGATGGAAGAGTTCTGGAGATGGATGGTGTGTGGTGGGTGGGCAACAATGTGAATGCATTTAATGCTGCTGAAATGTACACTTAAAACGGTTGAAAATAGTGCATTTTACCTCAGGGTGTTTTATGACAGGAAAAAAAAAGACACCTCTGGTCTCATTTATTTTTGGGAAGCAAAGTACTAGTTTGTGGGTGTCAGGAACGGCAGGAATGAAAGTTGAGCCAACGAAGTGGAGAAGAAGGGGGAGGGTGGGAAGAGTACTGAAGGAAGGGGTGAGGCAGGCTCCCCAAACCTCTGCCTCCAGGACCTGTGTGAGGAGTTCTAGAACCACATCTCTGGGAAAGGAGGCCACAGACCCTGCCTGTGGTGAGCATCTGAGGGGGACCTGGCTGAGGCCTTTAACAACGCGGTCATCTCCTTGGCCATGTCCCCCACACCAGGTTGGAGGAGGGGGGAGCAATTAGAGCCTGACCCTCTGAGATGACAGCAATGGCCAACACTGCTATGCCCCAATGCGCATGTCTAGGAACTCCATTTTGACCCCGAACAGGGAAGACCCACAGGGCCACCTTCTTCCCGCTTAGAGTGTGAGAGCGCAGGGAGAAGTGTGGTGGCTTTGGAAGCACAGGCACAGGATGGATCCATCAGGAGGTGGTCTTGGAGTGGCAGGTGATGGTCAAATCATGAAGGACATTGTGGGGACATCTCCCACCCTCCTGCCCCTGAAATCTTCCTGCTGTCCCACCACCTTCACCACACACACACACACACACACACACACACACACCTCTGCCACATTTTCATGATGAGAGTATGAAATAGTTGACTTCTTAGGTACAGCCTCTATACCTTTCCCCCCCCCCCCCCCAGCACCGCATACAGTGTTCTATAAATATTGTCAAATATCACTTGCTCGTGTGGTTTTGAGTCCTGGCTTGAAAAGATTCCAAGCTAAGCAGCTCCATCTGTTGCTTTTTATCAGAAAATATGATTAAGGGCCATCCTGTTCTTGGCTCCAACACATTCGTGTATTCATTCTTGTGTGTGTTCCTTCACAAACATGAAGCCCCTACTGCTAGGTACTAAGCTTGGTAACCCAGTGAATTATCAAGACATACTGAGGGAACCAGTACCCAAGACCTCCCAGATGCCCTGGTTAAACCCTTCATGGTGGGCACAAGGGATTGCTAAGGTCCAGGGTGCGAAGGACATTTGCATATGGTCACACAGCCTATTACTGTTTTGTGTTTTTAAATTGTTTCCAGCTTTATTAAGATATAATTGACATATAACACTGGGTAAGCTAAAGGTGTGCAATGTAATAACTTGATATATATATATAGTGAAATGATTACCAAAATAAGGTTAACACATTTATATCACCTCACATAGTTACAATTTGTGTCTGGGAGTGGAGAGGACTTTTACAATGTACTCTTTTAGCAGCTTTCAAATATAGAATAAGTTTCTTTTTTTTTTTTTTTAAAGTAGGCTTCATGCCCAGTGCAGAGCCCAACATGGGGTTTGAACTTACAACCCTGAGATCAAGACCTAAATGATCAAGAGTCAGACACTTAACCAACTGAGCCACTCAGGCACCCCTAGAATACAGTATTTTAAACCATGGTCACCATGGTTGTACATTATATCCCCAGAAGTGTTTCTGTGTTTTCTCAATGATGATACACAAAGGAACACAAACATATGAAAAGAAATTCAACATTACTAATCACCAGAGAAATCCAAGTCAAAACAACAATGAGATATCCCCATGCCCATTAGGATGATTACCATAAAAAAAAAATAACAAATGTTGGTAGAAAAAGTGGAACCCTCACACATGCTGGTGGGGATTGAAAATGGCAAAATCTGTGGAAAACAGTATGGTGGTTCCTCACAAAATTAAACATATAATTACCGTATGATCCAGCAATTCCACTTCTAAATTTTTTTTAATGTTTATTTATTTTTTGAGAGAGAGCGTGTGCATGTGCACAAACAGAGGAGGGGGCAGAGAGAGGGAGAGAGATGGTCTGAGGATTCTGCCCAGGTTTTGTGATGATCAAACAGTGTGTAAAATGTCTTTTACTCACTAAAGCAACTAAACTAGAGGGGTGCCAGGGTGGCTCAGTTGGTTGAGTGTCTGATTCTTGATCTCAGCTCAAGTCTTGATCTCAGGTTCCAGGGCACTTCCCTATATTCTTATCACACATTCTCAGTTCTTTAGCTTAAAGAACTTAAAGGGTTGTGAGTTCAAGTCCTGCATTGGGCTCAGCATTTGACTTGACGCCAAATAAATAAATAAATAAATAGTAGGGTATCCAGGTCAAGAGAAATAATAGTTCAAATGTTCTAGGTACAGATTCAGTCTCAGGCGGGATATGAAGTTTTAGGTGCCACATTCTTATATATTTAATTTATGAGAGCAATTTAATGCCATTATAAATAAAGTTTAAAAAAGAAAATTAACCGGGGTGCCTGGGTGGCTCAGTCGGTTAAGCATCCAACCTTGGCTCAGGTCATGATTTTGCAGTTCATGAATTCGAGCCCCGGGTTGGGCTCTGTGCTGACAGCTTGGAGCCTGAAGCCTGCTTTGGATTCTGTGTCTCCCTCTTACTCTGCCCCTCCCCCACTTGCATTCTCTCTCTCTCTCTCTCTCTCTCTCTCAAAAATAAATAAACATTAAAAAATGTTTTTAAAAAAAGAAAAAAAATCAAGCATAATGCCACTACCCTAACATACTGTGGGGAACATTCAGAAGGGGAACTTTGCAGGTAGAAGAAACAGCAAGTACAAAAGCCTTGAGGCATACATGAGCTTGGTGTGTTCAAGGAGCAGAAAAGGCAGTGCAGCTGGGGTAGCGGTGTTCCGCAAGATGATCCAAGTCTCACGCTGGAGATCTTGTGGGTGTCCATCCAGCTCACAAATCAGCAACCTTCCTTTTTCTGGTGATCCTCCTCTGAACACCCTACTCCCACATCCCCTCTGCAAACACACTAACCCAGAAGAGGGACCTGGAAGTAGGACCCGGTGTGTGTCAAGAGGGGAGGGGATGATGGATACAGTTGGGGCCTCTCTCCGAGGCATTTGGACTTGGGACAGGATAAGGGTCAAGCAGTCTCTCTGGAAAGTTCTGTGAGCGTGGAAGCTGTGGAAAAGGTGCTATGTTCTCCACTTCAGCCGGAGGCAGAGGAGGCAGGTCAGTAGGAATAGCAGCAGGGATTCAGAGCTGAGTCAACAGTCAGCTTCTTGGTGCGTCCATCCTGACGGCGGGTTGGATTCCTGACTCAGGTTCACAGAGCACTTCCTATATCCTCATCATATATTCACCATTCTTTAGCTTAAGCTGACTTGGGTCAACCAATAACAGAAGTGTTTTGAGAAAGAGTTCTGTGGTCAAATAATTTTGGAAACTGAGTTAAATAAAATTTAACAGCTTTTTATCTGCAGGAATTCTCAGAGCCTTTAATAGGATTGTGTACACCCAAAAAAGGAACTCTCCAAAACAAAACAAAACCACAAAAACCGTTAAGTAAACCACATTTCCTATACTGATTTCCCAGGCTATCCTGGGAAATAGTGGAACAATGTTAAGCTGGGAGGCTTTCAGCTTCCATTTTGACTGAGTCCTGGAAGGCCAGGAAGAATGGCCTGGAAGAATGATAGAGGAGAGCCCAACAGGAACCAAAGGAACACTGTTATTGAAAACACTCATTGCAGCAAAGAATTTTATCCAGGAGAGGATAGGGACAGAGGGAAAGAGTATAGTTATCTTCTGGCTGTTGTCCATTGGGTCCAGCCATTCAATGAAACTACTGAAAGCTCGGAATCATTCCAGTGCATTTGTCACCTCCAAAATCACATTCCAGTAATGGATGTGATCACTGATGAGAACCGCCTAAAATGTGTGCCATTCACAAGACAATTTACTGTCTGAAGGTGGAGACTGAGACTCCCCTGCTCACATAATTCAGAAACGATTAGATAGAAACCATGGGCTTCACAACCGACCTCCAGTCACCCCAGGGCTTGCCCTTCATCTCCCTTGTGAACACCCACCACTTGCTGTGCTGGGCAGCCCAGAGCCTAGCAGGACAGCCTGGCCACTGGAAACTCCCAGTCTGATGATGGGGGGGTGGGGGTGGGGGGTGAATTAAGATCCAAACTGACACACACAGTGGGGAATGCAGGACACAGGGCATTGTGGGGGGCAAGAGGCACCTTGGGCTTGGCTAGCTTGGGTTGGGGGCCAGGTCTAAGCTTTAGGGATGCCAGAGGAGCGGGCATCGATGCCGGGCTCTAGGGGCCAGATGGAGGGCTGAGTCAGACCCACTGTGGGGTGGAGAGGCCCGGCGAGCCGGTCCGTGGAGAGCCTCGAACGCCCAGCTAACAGCCCATATACTAGACTGCATATTATAAACGGGTGTAGGAAACAGGTTTTATGTGATGTTTACCAATGACAAGCCATTTGTCCACATGCCTCGGTGAGTCATAAACCGCCTGGGGCAGCACCTAGACCAACCAGGGCTCTACCCAGGAGTTGCAACTGCGCCCTTAGCTGACGCCTGCGCGGGACCTCGGAGTCGGAGGGTGCCCACGCCCGCTGGTTGCTCTTCAGAACCCCGCAGGAGCCCCGCCCACGGTCTGACCCCGCCCCCTTCCCTGGGCCCGCCTCTGGGGGCGGAGACGTCGCGAGCCAAGGCTCTGGTTGGGAGTTAAGTGCTGCGGCGCCGCGTATCTGCACATCCCGCGCTCCAGGTGGCGGCAGCGAAGCCCTGGAACTGAGCGCCCAGACCTCACCAGCGAGTCCGAGTCCCTCAGGGCAGGTGCGGCGCGGCGGCCGGGTCCTCGCGCTTGGAGGCCCGATGTGCCCTGGTGTCAGGACGCGTGGACCTGAGCTTGGGTGAAGCTCTGGGAAAGGGTAACACGGTGGCGACGAGATGCAAGCGGAGGAGCCCGGCGCCCCCAGCGCCCCCGGTGCCCAGGGAAGCCAGAGCGCACCCAGCCCCGAGCCGCGCCTGTCCAGCCAGCTGCTGCCTGAGCTGTACACTTTTGTGGCGCGAGTGCTGTTCTACCTGGCGCCGGTCTACCTTGCCGGCTACCTGGGGCTCAGCATAACCTGGCTGCTGCTCGGCGCTCTGCTGTGGATGTGGTGGCGCAGGAACCGTCGCGGGAAGCTCGGGCGTCTTGCGGCCGCATTCGAATTCCTAGACAACGAACGCCAGTTCATTAGCCGCGAACTGCGGGGCCAGCACCTGCCGGCCTGGGTGAGCAGGGTCGAGGGGGGCAGAGGTGGGATGGATGCCTTTGGAGGTTCGGAAGGAACCTACTGTCACCGGGGGAGCTGGGGGCGGCGCTCCACGATCCGAATACCTGGTGCCCCACCAAGCAGGACGCACAGACCCCTCGCCGCGACGTCCCTCAGCCTCATACCCGCCTCTTGGTCTGGCAGCTCGGGGAGCGGGGAACTTAGGTTTCATTTGAGGGCCCAGAGCCTGGGAGAAAAGTTACGGGCGGGCCACACCCAGGAAAAAAAAAAAAAAAAAGGGCGTTTGGTACTTTGCAAAGTTTCTCGGGAGGGAAGCAAAAGGCATTTATTTCTTCCACTCACCTGTTGATTCAAAGAAAGAATGCAAGGCGCAAAACGGATCCGCCAATACAGCAATGACAGAAACTTCAGCCTAGTTGCCTCCGCAGAGGTCCGGACAGAGGGAGGGGGCGGGCTAGAGATGGGATTGAAGGGTGGGCTGGGAGGCTGGATCACGAGCTTCTCTCCCTGCCTCCGCCTGGTGGGATGCTCAGACCTGCCCGGACACACACACATACTCACACTCCACAACTACACACCCCCCTCCTGGTGTGGAAGGGCCTGTATTAGGGTTTCTCAAACGCTTCTGGTCCTGAGAATCACCTGGCCCACTTAACAAAAACAAGTTCAGAGCCCCACCTGGCAACTCCCAGGTGGGGTTGAGGCACCTGGGTGAATCTTGGGATCCGGTGAGTCTGGGAAATACTGGAAGAAGGGTGTTTGGTCCAAGGCTTGGTCTGCGGCAAACCTACCCCTCTGGGTGCTTCTCTGATTCTTCCAGACACACTCAGGCCCACAGTGGGAGATGTCCAGAGGCCCCCAGGCCCCTCTTTTCCTCTGGCCTGAGGCCCGTATTCTAAAATTCAGTCAGGCCATGACAGTAGCCTCCAAAGTGCTTGTGAGAAGAACCAATTAGAAAGATCTGTTTTATGTTTATCTTTAAAACGAGAGAAATTAAGCCTGACTATATTCGTTTGCTAGGGTTGCTATAACAAAATACCACAAACACAAAAACACAAACCCAGTCACACAAACAATGGAAACTGGTCAAGACCAAATTGTCAGCAGGGTTTGCCTTTTCTGAGGCTTCTCTTTGGCTTGTAGATAGCTGTCTCCATCATGTCTTCGTATGGTCTTCCCTCTATATATTTGTATACAAATTTTCTCTTCGTTTTAAGTTTATTTTGAGAGAGACAGCGTGCATGTGCAAGCTAGCAGGGGAGGGGCAGAGAGAGAGGGAGAGAAAGAATCTTAAGTGCGTTCCAAGCTGTCAACACGAGCCTGATGGGGGCTCTAATTCACAAACCGTGAGATCATGACCTGAGCCGAAATCCAGAGTTTCAAGATTCAGACACTTACCCGACTGAGCCACACAGGTGTCCCCAAATTTCCTCTTCCTTTAAGGTCACCAATCACATTGGGTTAGGGTCCACCCTAATGGGACCTAATTTTAACTTAATCACCTATTTAAGGGCCCTCTTTCCAAAAACAGTCACATTCCGGGGTCCTGGTTAGGACTTCACCATGAGTTTGGGGAATATGGTTCAGTTCATAACACTGATATTTAATATATGGATTGACCATACAGTTTTGTAAATTGGTTTACATATATTGAGGGTGAGGGGGCCCAAACCTTCCGCTAAGGGTGCACAATAATCACAATGACAACTTTTCTATGGTAGCAGCCGTGGGAACAGTATTTGCAGCCTGTCTCCCAAACTTGATTATCCTGATTGTTCTTTGGGGGCTTGTGATCCTGAAAGATGTGGACCCAGAAAGCAGGCCTGGGCCTATCCATGCTCCTTGCTTATTGTCGAGGGAGTACTGGATGCCTGCTAGACTTTTGTTGTGACCCCATGGTGGCATCAATCCATGAGGGGGAGCTTGTGAGTCCTCACCAGGAGACGGCCCTTTCTTTCTGCCCCTTCTTGTATTAGGGAGGCCTGTAGACACTTAGTTGTTTGCAAAAGGTAATGTTTCCAAAATTGAGGCAAGAATCAGATCCTGTGGGGGCATTGACATGCCCCAACCACCATCACCTGCCCCCCTGCACACGAACACCAGGAGCAACATGAAACTAGCCAACGGGGAGCTCAGCCTGATGGGTGAGACAACACAGGAAGCTACCTCATCTCATAAACCATACCCCAGGACTGACCCGGCTGGGTCTAGGGACACACAGAGGAAGGTGATGGTGTCTCTCCTTCCAAGAGGACAGTCTGGGGCAGGAAGTGGATGCATGTAGGTAATTGCCATAGAGGTCTCAGGGAAGCCAGAGATAGTCTGAACAGGGTCCAGTCAAGGGTTGAAAGCATGGAGCAAAGGACATCTGGCTTTGTTTCCATATCAAAATGTCCCCAGACCACAGCCTGTTGTTGCCTTGGCAGAGTCCTGGGAGGAGTCTGGCCTCAGCTTGCAGTCTTCAGACTCTCCTGGCTGGCTTGGCTGGCTAGTTTGGTGAGCCAGGATGTGGATTACATTTTGGACTGAGGCAGTGGTGCTGCAAAGGGGATTCCAGGCTGGGGGAGGCTCTCGAGCACAGCATGGAGGCACAGAATGGCCAGTATATGAGGGAGCACCATATGGTTTGGATTGGTTCAGCTGGAGTGTGTGGTAAGGGTTGATGGACAGGGGCCAAACTGAGGCGGGCTTGGTGGAAGTTGGGCCTGATTCTGAAGGCCACAAGGAGCCTCTGGAAGGCTTTGGAAAGATGCTGTAAAAAGCAGCATGGGGGGTGGGGAGTGAAGCTGGAGAAGAGAGACAAGATGAGAAATTGATTTAAGCCAAGATGGTGGTACTGAGGACTGAGGAGGAGTACAATAGATGTGTAAGAGTGGGACTCTGGGTGCTTGGTGGCCTTAGATTAGTGTGAGGGAGGGATCCAGGAATCTTCCAAGGCGTTTTCTAATCTGGGGAGCTGGGCATCTAGAATGAGAAGCAGGTCTGGGGAGGTTGGTCGTCTGCGTGAACACCTGTGTAGAGCACGCAACTAGATTCAGGTGTGGGCTTTTTGCCCTGCCTCCTCGGGAAGGTTGCCAAACGGGGAGATGATGTGGAAAACCTGGAAGCTACTTGGTTGCATACTCTCTCCCTGTTGTGAGGAATGCATACTGTTGATGAAGACAGAGACATGGCTCTGGGTATGGTGGGGGCAGCATGACCCTTGCCCACGATTTCACAGCACCAGTGTCTTTATCCTTATATATGGACCTTTCAGTGTGCCGTCCTCCCTGTTTTGAGAATTGACTTCTTGCACAGAAGTGGGGTCAATGGCTTATGACCTCCTTTGGTATCAAGAAATATTTTTACAAATTAACACATGGCAAACCAATAGTTGGGGAGAGTTGAAGAAAAGTTTGAGGGTCTTGAAGGGAGAGTGTGGGGAATCCAGCCCACAGGCTGCTTGAGAAAGAGCACCTTGTTCTAATTTGCACCAAGCCCCTGTGAGCGGATAGAGGAGGCCCAGGCCAGGCTGAGCTGGAGCCAGTCTCCCCTGCCGGACCACAGTGGGCATTTTTAGTTCTCAATGGAGCAATGTTCCCTGCCTGTGAGACTCCTCAACACACTGCTCCAAGCTGCTGCCCCCAGGGCATCATAAGAAAGGATCTTAGAGATTCATTTCCCAGCCTGAGCCTCAGCGTCCCCACCTATAAAAGGAGGTTGTTTCTGGTCAAGCTTCATTCACACAGCCCTGCCCTCCCTCTGGGTCCCTTCCAGGGAAGAGAGAGCTGGAATAAAGGATTCTTCTGCTTTGCGAGGGGTCACCAGTGAAGAAGCCGTGGGTCCTCTTGGCTTGTGAACATGGCCTGGCCACTCGGAAAGAGCAGGCCGAGCTGTCCCCACTTCTCATCCTCTGAACAGAGGAATGGCTGCCCCTCACTGTTCATGTGCGAATGTTTTTTTATATATCTTGCACACAGTTTTTAGATATATTTTTCAAGGAATGAGGAGCATCTTCCATTAGCTCATCTTGCCAGGGCTGGGGACTGTGGACCGGGTAGTGACAAAAGTGGAGTCCTTGCCACTGCAGAGCTGGTGAAACCCCCAGTGGCTGCAGAGGGCAAAGCAAGCAAGGGGAACGGGTAGCACATGGCAGTGAGACTCCATCCCGGGCCCCTGGCTCTTTCTGGGACCTGCTCCTATAGGTCCTTAAGTTCCAGTGACCGCGCTCCAGAAGTCATTTCCCTTCTGATCTTCATGCTCTGGGCTCCTCAAGATCCTTTGCAGGGTCCCTTCGATGCTCTGCTCCTCGAGGCCTGGGCAGAAGCTTGGCCGGCTGGTTGAAGCTTGGCCGGCTGCCCTCCTGACCTTGTGCACCAGATTTCTCCTTCAAGGCCCCGTGCCCTTTCAGGATATTCATCAAGCCCTTGACCTGTGCTCAGTAACCTGATAAACCTGACTGGTTTATCAGAGGTGTGTTTTGCCCTATCACAACAGTTCTCTGTGTGGTGTGCTGAGGGAACCTCAGTGAGAGCCTTGCCTGGCCCCAGGTTTGGGGGATGAAGGCCTGAGACTGAGTAGAGTGGGGGAAGAACTATCAGAAAGCCTGGCATTTTGTCTGTCTGGGTCTCCCGTCTAGCCGGACTTGCTCTCCGGCCAGCTGATAGCAATCAGTTGGCAGCTTTGTTAGAGACAATTAACCCTCAGTATCTGCTGGGATGGGGGTGGGGGTTGAGGTGATGTGGTGGCTGGTAGGGACCTGGAGTCTGATGCTCATTCACCAGGGGAACTCGAGAAGGTCCCCTGTCTTCCCTGGGTCCCTGGTTCCCCTCTGAAAATGATGAGACTCCAGGAGATGCCCTCTGGAGTCTTTTCAGCTGTAGGAGTCTGTCATCATGAATCAGTCCCAAGTTGGCTTTTCTGTAGTGCCACCCACCCACAGGACCGGGTTCTGCAGTCTTTCTTGCCTACCCATCATCTAACTGGGTGCGCCCTGGGGACATCAGGTGAGGCAAGCACCAGGGAAAACTGTTCACACAAAGCTGTGAGCATTCCAGGGCTCCCGGCAGTGTCTCCAGGATACTGCCCTCCAGGCCTTCCTGTGCATCATTCAGGTTGAAGACCAGGGTTGAGTGCTTTGCTTTCCTGGGGCTGAGTTTGACATTCCTTCTGTGGGTGGAACAGCAGTCTTCCAGAACCCAGGCGCTCTTGGTCTGTCCCATTCTGATACTTTTGTTAATTAGAGGAAGTAAATGCAATGACAGCTCTGAGCTGGGCTGGCCACTCAATTGAGCTCAATTCTTGGAGCCAGTGCTGTGGGATCTGCTTGGAGTTAGGGGACTTACTTGTGGGGTCCCTGCAGTCCCATGAGGTCATGCATATGGCTTGGAGTCAGGCTTGTCCTCAGGAAGGAAGAGGCACAGCATGATTTAGTCATCCCCCTGAGTCTCTGCCCCACATCTTAGTGATGCTTTATGAACTTAGCATGTCTCGGGCCATGGCTGGGCAATTAAAGAGACAGAACGTGGGCGTCTGCCCTCCAGGCCCAGCACAGGGATCTTAGGCATCCATGTGTTCATTCCTATACTCAGTCAGGAATCATCTATCGAGGGCTTGCAATGTGTCAGGCATGGTGCTGCAGGCTGACTAATGATATGAGTGACACCTGGTCCCTGACCTCAAGGAACCCCTGGTCTAGATGGTGATTCAGACCCGCTAGAACAGGCTTTCCTGATACAGTGTGATCAGTCCTATGAGGTGGCCGCGCAAGGCTCTGAGAAAGCCTGGGGGAGGGGATCTAACCCAGGCTGGAAGTGGCCCACAAAGCAACACTTGGGTGATGTTGGCTGGGGAAAGGGATGGGGACTGTGGGTAGGTATGGTCACTTGAGCTCATAATCTCGTTCTGGGGTGAGAAGATTCTGGGACAGCAACTTGTGATACCCTAACTCACACGAGGCTTCCCGTTGCTTTATGTAGAAGGGGCTGAATTTTTCTGCGACAGAAGTGTCCACAGCAGTCTTGTCTCCCAGCTAAGTACCTGAGGACCTTAGTAATGGGAAGGTCACGTGGTAGACAAGGATCAGGGCCAAGAAGGGGACAGCCATTGCCCTGCTCCTCTGTTGTGGCCCCCTGTCCAGCGTGCAGGAAGTGTGAAGAGCTGCTCACCAGCTTCCATGGGTCTCCTGGCCCTGGCCTGACAGCAGGCTGAGCTGGCACTTGAGTGGGAATGTTCCCAATGACACTGGGGGGCCGCTGGAGGGTGTGGGCTGCAGCCTGAAGGTCACAACCCAGCCACACAGAGGAGATTCGGCCTTGCCTTCCCTTCCTCCTTCCTGACCCTCCTACCCCTCCCTTCAGTTATTTCCTGGGAGAGTTCCAGGGGTTTTTCATCTCAGGAAACCTAGAGCTTGTAGCCCCAAAGTGTTCACATGTGCCTGAGGAAAGTGATTTCCTTCTTCCTCCTTCTTCACTGCAAATAGTGAAGAGTTAAAAGGTGTTTTCTGTCCCAGTGGGGACTATTAAAGGGGAAGGGGAAAGCCCCATTCTCTTTACCCTGCCTTTCAAGCCAAGGGTATGAGAGGTGACCCCCTCAGGCCACACTGGGAGTCAGGGCCCAGCTCCTGCAAGCCCTCTCTCTCTAGGAGCTCAGGGTGGCCGCTCCTGGCCGTGAAACCCCATTGCAGGGTGCCAGGACCTCCAGACACTCCGAGGAAAGAGCCAGGAAAATACAGGATGTTTCAAGACCCCAGAATCACCCACTCCATTCCTTTGCCCATGTCATGTTTACTTTCTTAAGTAACTGGTTATAAAAAGTGATTAAAAATCTTTTTTTCTGGTTGTCAAGTGGAAGTATTCCCATCGTAGAATATTTGGAAATGGCCTAAAAGAATTAGAACCAACAGTCCCTCCACCCAGAGATAACATTATTCTATTTGTGTGTACTTCTTTTGTATAGAAAGTATACAAACATGGTTTCTTAAAAAACTTGCACCCTTTTTTTTCTTATTTTTTTTTTTGTTCTTAACATTCTATAACATTGTTCAAAAACATGCTTAAGGATTATGATACCCTTAATGTGAATATACCCTACACTGCTTAAAAGATTGCTCTAACATTGATTGATTATCTCAGTTGTTTCAGGTTTGTCCTACTCATGTGGCTAGCAGAGGTGGGGGTGTTTCCTGTGTCTGTCTGGAATTTCTCCCTCTGACCTGCCAGGGGCTCCCTTGTCCTTTCCTTCAAATCCAAGCTCAGGCTCCCCAATCTCAGACACTGCTCCTCAGGCCCCCGCAGCACCCGGAACCTGTGTCACCCCACTTCCTTCCTGGACTTGCACCTACCTATTTTTGCATCTGACTTTTCTTCCAGACTGAATGCTCTTCTGAGGCAAGGTGTGTTTCCTGCTCCGATCTGTACCTGCAGTTCCTCAGTTGGTGCCTAGTACATAGTGGGCTCGGTAAAAATCTGTTCCTCACATGCTGCATGAATCTTAGTCTCAAGTTTCACAAGTTCCTTGCTATGGATTCCTACATGTTAAACTGATAGGTCAAGGCTTGGGAACAACTTAAAGATTCTCATTCCCACTTCACTGTGGCCTTAACAGCATCGATACTACATTTTTTACTCTCTCTCTCTTTTTTTTTTTGTAAGTTTATGTATTGATGATGAGAGAGTTTATGCGCATGTACAAGTAAGGGAGGGGCAGAGAATCCTAAGCAGGCTCCACACTGTCAGCGCAGAGCCCATTGCAGGGCTAGAACTCACAAACGGTGAGATCATGACCTGAGCTGAAGTCAGGCCTTTGAGCCACCCGGGCGCTCCTCCATTTTTTGGTCTTTTAAGGTGTACGTCATTTTATTATGCATTGCAGATAATTGCATTTTTTTTCTTTTTTTTACAAATTGAAGGTTTGTGGCAACCCTGCATCGAGCAAGTCTATCAGTGCATTTACCCAACAGCACTTGCTGACTTTGTGTCTCTGTGTCACAGTTTGGTAATCCTTGCAGTGTTTCACACTTTGGCACCATTGTTATATTTGGTGATCTGTGATTAGTGATTATGACTTCCTGAAAGCTCAGATGATGGTTAGCATTTTTTAGCAATAAAATATTTTTAATTTTTTTTTAACATTTATTTATTTATTTATTTATTTTTTGAGACAGAGACAGAGCATGAACAGGGGAGGGTCAGAGAGAGAGGGAGACACAGAATCTGAAACAGGCTCCAGGCTCTGAGCAGTCAGCACAGAGCCCGACGCGGGGCTCGAACTCACGGACCGCAAGATCATGACCTGAGCCGAAGTCGGACGCTTAACCGACTGAGCCACCCAGGCGCCCCATAAAATATTTTTAAATTAATGTATGTACTTTTTTTAAAACATGCTATTGCACACTTACTAGACTACAGTATAGTGTAAACATAGCTTTCGTATAGGAAACGAAAAAATTCATTTGACTCATTTTATGGTAATATTCACTTCATTGCAATGGCCTAGAACTAAACCTGCAGTATCTCTGAGGCATTGCCTATACTAGTTTGATAAGCAAGAGGATATGTTTGTTAACCTTTGGGCACTACCAAACCTAACTGTGTGACTGAACTGTCTGGAGACTTAGCATTACACTCAGGCCTCCTTGAAACAAAGACTCTCTAGAGCCCAGGTAGTCCCTCTATGCTCCAAGCCCTTACTCCTCAGCAAATGGTGACAGGTTCTTGGCACCAGTATTCTCATGGCCGGTGACTGCCTTTGGAGTTTTATCTGCTCAGTGTCTCCCCCCCCCCCCCCCCCCCCCCTCCCCCCCCCCCCCCCCCCCCCGCCCCTTCTACTGGGTCCAGCTGGCTTGGGCCAGTCTGCAGGCTGGGTGTGTTGTTAAATAGCCTATGGATTTTAGAGCAGCACTAAATGGAACTTCAAGTTGGCAAAATGTTTTTTCCTTTAAAGCACTTTTAGCAGGGTAATTTTAAGCAGAAGAGTGGACAGATTTAAAAGCAATTTTTAAGGTTAAATGTTTACCTCCCAAGAACAGAGAAAAGGGGACGAAGGCTGTTCTTCACCAGAAAACAAGTGAATGAAATGAGGGACCAGTTTCTGGTAGAGGAGGAACCACTGAATAGGCACCACAGAGAAGGAATCTATCTCGAAAGACAGGAGCGTGTGTCTCAGGTCTTTGAGATACAAAGAGGCACAGGAACATACTCTATCTCTGTATGTCTGTGTGTCTCTTTCTCTGTGTCTGTGTGTCTGCACACGGCTGCTCCCATGGGAAGAGCTACCATCCCTGTGACAGGGAGTGAGCCGGGTTCACCTGGTGACACGCAGGCCTTTTAAGTGAAGCCCTCCAATCTCCCTGCCTCCTGAGAGGGTCTGGTGGCCCAAAGCTGGTGTCCAGGCCTCCTAGTCCATCTGTGGGGCCTGCCTAGGCTCCACGCTGCTGGACACAGCCATCACTCTGGCTCCGTTTCCTCACTGCTGTGGAATCCTTTTTCCTCAAGGGTTTAAGAAGTAAAGCACGACCACCTAGAGATGAAGCATTGATGTGTGGCGCCTTTGTGGTGGCCTCTGCTAGCCTGGAATTCTGACTTGAGTTTGCTTTACAGTCTATCTCTTCTCTGAGCTCTCATTACTGCCATTGTCTAAAACGTTGCTGTCATTAAAATATGAGCCCACTGCCTGGGAAGCTTTGGCCCAAGCACACTAACAGCAGCAAGATGTAAGTTAGCACAGGGAGGCTCTCGGTGGGTGCCGAGGCCCCGTCTACTTAAGTTTCTCTGAGGGGCAAAAGCAGGCATCTAAGGTCTTGGTGACTTGACCACGGGCTTGGGCAACTTTAAGAGTTTCCAGGCCTTCTTTGGGTAAGTGCTCACACCTGTAATATAGCAGTCAGGATAGTGTCCATGTTCTAGGGGGATGAACCTTGCTACAGCTCTTTTTTTTTTTTTTTAATGTTCATTTATTTTAGAGAGAGAGAGAGCACGTGAGTGGGGAGGGGACAGAGAGAGAGGGAGACACAGAATCCAAGCAGGCTCCAGGTTCCAAGCTGTCAGTACGGAGCCCAATATGGGGCTCAAACCCACTAACTGTGAGATCATGACCTGAGCCGAAGTCTGACGCTTAACCTACTGAGCCACCCAGACGCCCCACCTTGCTAGAGCTCTTAATTTGTCTCCATATAGAGTAGATTTGCGTTTATTGTCTCCTGATTGTAGACCTGGGCAGCATAGGCATCACAGCCTCACTTCCTTCAATGGGGAGAAACCTGAGGCTGCAGAAAGGGGGTCAGGACCAGACCCTGTTCCTCAGGGCCCCTGGTGGCACGTCCTACCTCTGCTGCTTGGCTGTAGAAAGCAGCTACCGGGTGGAAGTGGCTCACCTTTTTAGGGGCCTGAGCAGCGCCCAAAGCCAGGCAGACTCATCATACTGTGTTTTCATCTGCTAGCCCTTGCCTTCCCTTGCTCCTCGTGGCACAAAAGATACTCCCTTTGTAAAAGAATTGAGGTCCATAGGCTGCCGGTAAGAATTTGATGACAAAGTGACAGCTGTGACTTTGGAGTGTAAGAATTTGATGACAAAGTGACAGCTGTGACTTTGGAGCCCTCGTCAGGAGCCTCAGGGGGGCGGAGGAGTCACCTTCTCCCAGGGTCTGAGCGGGTCCCCTAGCCTAGGGAGGACTGTCCACTCATTCTTCAACACGCCCCAGCACTGTGATCAGAATGACCTGGGAGCTTGTTAAAGATACAAGCTGTCGGGTTCCTGCCCCAAGTTTTCAGTTCCCAGAATCGAAATCTCTGAGGGACCTCACTAAGAATCCACGTCTTAACGAGGTCTCCGGGTGGTGGTTTTGTAAGGAAAAGTTTAAGACCGCTGCCCACACCCGCCTGAGTGTAGCCCTTTGCATTGCCAGGAGGCGTGGATGTCTCCCTGCTCTCTGGTGTCAGAGACTCCCAGCCTTGTGAGGTATTGGAACCAAAGTTCCGGTGACTTTAGGACTCAGTCTGAGAGTGGGCCACCAGTCGTCTTTTTCAGCTTTCCCTTCCTTTACCTCCTGAGGGAAAGACATGCACAGAGGCTCTGATTGGGTCCCTTTGCCCCGCCTCATTGTGGAGCGCCCTCATTGGACAGCTTCACACAGGCGCCTCACAGGCATTGGGCCCAGCCTATCTAGGGGCGCATCCCTCAGCCAATCAGCAGAGGCCGGGGAAACAACACTCAACTGTGGTCCTCCTTCAGCCTCAGGCGCTTTCACTGTGTTGTCTCTCTTCTCAGTGTTTCCCAAAGTGCAGAGCCGCAGGCACCTGGGGAGCCCGTAGAGAATTTGCTGGGTTTTGGGTCAGACAGAACTGGACGCATAGCCCAGGTGACATTGTTCTTGGCATGTACCTGAGGACAAAGACGTCAGTGTCTGCACCTTCAGGGTCTATACAACTGCCAACAACAGTAACAGCTTCTGGAGCATTTACTCTGAGCCAGGGAAGGTACCGAGCACTTGCATTGTCTCATTTACTCAGGAGCTCTGTGAAATTGGTAGCATGGTACCCATCCTGCGGATGAGAAAACCAAGGCTTACAGAGGTGAAATTTTAAATGCACAAAGACTACTTTGACCCTAAGAAATGCACTTCAAATGCTGACACTTCAGGTGGAGAAGGCAGGGAGAAAAAAGGCTTGAAGGCTGGGCTCAAATTACATGCGGGTGAAATCTGAGTTCTGGTCACCTGGGTGATCTTGGCAGGTACCAACTAGTCTCTGAGCCTCTCCTCATCTGTAAAATGAGGATAATTGTAGCTTTGCTGTACACCTTATGGAGTATTAGGAGGATGAAATGAAAGTGTAGAATGTCCTTTGTAAGCTATAAAGCATGGCCTGCTAATGAAGACTCAGGTCCCATGAGGGCAACCCTCTGCTAAATTAGACTTTCTATAAAAGAGGAAAAGATAATACTATGTAAGGTTTTCTTAAGAGGAGTGAGAGGGGTGGGGTGGACAGGCAGGGACTTTGTGGTGAGACCGACCTGGATCTGTGATTCCGCTCTGGCACTCCGCAGCTAGTGCCTGTAAGTAACCTTTTTGAGCCTTAGTTTCCTTATCTGTAAAATGGAGCTAAAAAGGGACTAAGGTGAGTTTTAAATGACATGAGATCACATGAACTCAAAAAGTTTGAAAATAAGGTGGAAAACTGGGCAACTTTGAAACAAAAGTAAGCTAGAGTAGCAATTTTCATATCAGATAAAGTAGAATGTAACTCAGATATATCCTAAAGACAAGGATGTTCTGTCATTATAAAAGGAATAGTAATTTTAAAAGATAACAGTCATGGACATATATATGCTGCATAATATAAACTTGAAGTAAAAAACCCAACAACTGACAGAACTGCACAGGGAAGAAGATAAAGCAACAGTTGGACTTGGAAACTCTAATACATTCCTCTCTGAAAATGAGAAGTAGGCAAGGAGGAAACAAGGATAAAGAATTTTTGAAGGGCACGATATTTTTTTTTTTTTTTACAAAGGACATGATTAATAACTTGATCATAAATGGAACAGCCCTAGCAATTAATCATGCACTAGGCCGCAAAGGAATTATCAATATATTCCAGTGGACTGCCATCCTACAGACTGTGCAGGCCATAAAGAAATGGAATCAGAAAGCAATAAGCAGTGTTAGAAACCTCACATGCCTAAATATTTAAAAATAGTACTTATTGTAAAAAATTATTGTTTAAAACGTCATCATGGAAACGACAAAAAAATGGGAGGTAAATAATGAAAACACTATGCCAAAAATCATAGGGAATTTAAACTTTGAATTTATCACAAACCAAAAACTGAAAATAAATTCAACTCCAAGAACATAAAAGAGCAACAGGTTTAGATCAAAGAAATAGGTAAGGAAATAAAAAACAACGATGAAAGTGAACAAAAATGTTAATATAATGGTAAAGGGGAAAGAAAACTATTAACAACTAAAGCTAGTTCTCTGAGAAGATCAATACAATGGGCAAAACCTTTGTCAAGCTAGACCTATTAAAAAATAGAAAAAGATGAAAATAAAATATGGGATAAATGCAGAAATAACTATAGATAAAGCAGATTAAAAGTAATAAAATATTATAAGCCTGGGTGGCTTAGTCCGTTGAGCTTCGGTCTTCAGCTCAGATCATGATTTCACATTTCCTGAGTTCGAGCCCTGCATCAGGCTCCCTTCTGTCAGCGCTGAGCCCATTTAGAATCCTTCGTCCCCCCCCTCTCTCTCTGCACTTCCTCCACTCGCACTCCTCTCTTTCAAAAATAAATAAACATTTAAAAAATAATAAAATATTATAAGCAAATATATATCAATACCTTTGAAAGCCTATATAAACTATATTTCTAGAAAAATATAAATGCTGAAATTGCCACAATAAGAGATAAGTAGACCTTGAATACACCATTAACCACTAAAAAGAGGAATGGTAACTTCCTACCCCAAAAAGCCTCAGGCCAAGATGGCTTTATAGCTAAGATGCATTAAACTTCATTGACCAGATAATTCCTTTTTTTGTTTTTAATGTTTATTTTTGAGAGAGAGAGAGACAGAGCATGAGCGGGGGAGGGGAAGACAGAGACACAGAATCTGAAGCAGGCTGAGCTGTCAGCACAGAGCCTGATGCGGGGCTCAAACTCACAGACCAGGAGAACATGACCTGAGCTTAAATTGGACGCTTAACGGACTGAGCCACCCAGGCACCCTTTTTTTTTTCTTTTTTCTTTTAAATGAGATAATTCCTATTATTTACAGGTTGTTTCAGAAAATAGGAAGATATGGAAAAGCTGTCCCACTAGTTTTATAATTTATTGTAAGATCTTTGTACCAAAACTGGGTGTGAATTGCACAAGAACGAAAATTGTAGGTATCACTTTGAATCCTAAGTGTATAAAACCTAAATGAGATATCAGGCTACCTAAATGTATTACTTCAAATGGGGCGTTTCCTGAGTACTAGAGATGGTTTTGTTTTATAAACAAACATCAGTTAAGTTCACCACATTAATGGACAAAGAGGAAAAAATTACATGATTGTCTCATTATCTATCGTGTTGAATATAGTTCGATACCCATTTATAATGAAAGTCCTTGCAAATTAAGTTATTGAGAAGAGCTTCCTCAACCTGATAGGGGCTGTCCTCTAAAACTCTACAGCAAAAATCACGCTTCATGGAAAAACTTCCATTTGAGGCCAGGAACAAGGTAGAGCTGTTCGAGATCACTGCTACTGGGCGTGACCAAAAGACAAACTAAGAGAAGGTAAGAAAAAAATTGTTACTGGAGATTATTCATGTGTATAAATAATCTGTGCGAATTCATGAACAGTTAGAACTAGCAACAAATTTCAACAAAGTTGCCCAGAAAATGAAATACCATTTTTAATAACTGCAAAACCCACGAAGTAATCTAACAAAAATATATGGGATTTTTATAGGAAAAGGTTTATGATCTCAAATGTGAGTGCAACCTAATGTGATTCATAAAGGGAAATATTCTGCTCATGGCTACAAAACTTAATATTGTAAAGCTGTCATTTCTCCTACAAATTTATAAGTTCTGGAATATAACCATCAAAATCCAGGAGGATTTTTTGGAGGGAAGATTGACAAGATTCCAAAATTCATATGGAAGTATAAATAACTCCTATTAGCTAAATCAGTTTGAAAAAGAAAAGCTAACAGAGGGAATCACCCAACCCCGGTCATGTTGCAAAGCTAGAGTGATTAGCACAGTGTGAGACTGACAAGGAACAGGCAATCAGACCACAGAGTTCAATGCCAAGTTCAGAAACACACCAGAGTACACAGCAGAAGCTGACATATGAGGGAAGTCACTTCACAAGTCAGGAGGAAAGATAGACTTTTTTTTTGGTATGTGATACTAGAAAATTGCTGCCTTAGAGTGTGGAGAGAAATGAAAGTAGAGGCCTATCTCATCTGCTATAAAAAATTTCAGACAGATTGAAGACCTAAGTGGAAAAGCTAAAATATAAAGCCAATAGATAAAAGCATGCAATAACTTTGAGAATTTGGAGTAGGGGAAAAAAAAGGCCAACTATAATGGAAATATGACTAATTTGTCTCCATCAAACTGAGGGAACATTGGGTCTGAGTAATTGCTTCCTAAATGTCCATCACTCTGATGTCATCCTCTGGTCCAGGACTTACTCTAGGGCCATCACAGAGAAGGTGGCTTGGCTCTTGAATCAGCTCACTGGCGAGTCACGATAGGTGCTGAGATTTAGGCCGAGGGAGAGCCAGCAGGGTGCCTAAGGCAGAGTAGAGACTTGATGGCCTCTTCCTTTCCTGGCCTGAATTGCTGCTCTTGTCAGGGCATTCAGACTCACTTTCTAGGGGAATCTCTTAGCAGGGAGCCTCAACACAAGTGCAGCTGGCCAAGAGACCATGAAAACAGTGTAGGCCCTGGACATCCCGCTATTGTCTGCATTGTCAGGGTGAGTGTGGGCCCATCTAAAGGAAGGGGCGGGCTGGTCATTGATGCCAACCCTGATGGAACTCCAGAATCCTGCCAGGAGCTTGTTAAAAATAAATTGCCAGGCCCCACCCTGAAACACTGTGAGTCAGTAGGTGTGAGGCAGCTCAGGAATCTTCGTTCAGCCGGCTCCTAAGTGTGGCCAGGGTTAGACCTGCCAAGCTGGATCACTTTTCCAGGGTGCAGGAGATCAGAACCCAGTTCCCAGGGGTACAGATCCTCCTCTGGGTCCTCCCCTGGAGAGTCAGGGGGTCGGTGGAAGGGGTGTGCACATAAGATGTGCCCCGGGGTAGGTTGGGAGTGCAGGGGGCAGGATGGACGGAGGAGAGGGAAGGGTCCAGCCAGCAGGCTTGAGCAGCAGAGGGACAAAGGTGCCAGTGAAAGCCCAGCTGTAACCCACTTTTCTCCTTTGTGGGGGTCCCACTCCCCACACCTTGGTATTGATCCTGTACTTGGAATGATCTGTTTATTGTCTGCTTCCTTTGCCAGCCTAGGAGCTATTTGAGGGCAAGAGCCTTGCATACATTTATGCATTCATTCATTCCACAAATATTTATTAAGATATTCATGTGTCAGGGACAGGCACTAATAGGGAACACGGCCGAGTCGGCCCACGAGAGCTTCCAGTCTAGTAAGGAGGCAGGCAGACAAGCAGGTCTATTAAGGTGTGTTAAGTGTCTCAAAGGAGAACCAGCAGACACATAATAGGGACACCTGTCTCTGACTTGAGAGATCAGGAAAGGCTGCCTGGAAGAAATAAAGTCAAAGATAGTAATGAGTGGAGCAACCAAAGAGCAGTGGGGATGTCTGTTTCAGCCCCACGTGCAGGAGCTTTTTCTTTAGTGTGCTTTAGTGGGCAGTGTGATAGGGAGCAATGAAAGGGTCTCACCCTCCATTTGCCTGCTACCAGCTTAGGACCTGACCCAGGGCAGCAGCAGGGAATGGGTGGTGAGTAGGCTGCTTCTCCCCAGCTGAAATGGATGGGCTGACCCTAATTCCTGATGGCTCAATGTTCCAGGAGTCTCAGAAGCGCCGGGCTTCTTTGACTTCTCAAGGTTGTTAAAAACTCCTTAAGAGGACTGAATTGCTTATCACTCCTTTGGGAATGGCTCTCCTCTTGGGCAAGTGGTCTAGGCCGGGGTCTACATTTAGGCCTTCAGGGCATCCCCAGAGCCAGCCCAGGGCCTGGTGTGCACTAGGAGTGTGAACTGCATGGACACATCTCCTTTCCTGACCTTGGGAGTTCCAATGCCCACCATGAATCTGATCCTGAGTTGGCCTTGTGCTCAGAGGACTTTGGTGACAGTGATGGTAGCCACTGCTACCATTTACTGATCCCTATTTTGTGCCAGGTACCACTACAGTCTTACCCCTTTGTCCCTGAAAACCTTGGGGGTTGGGGCGGGGGTCTATGAGAAGCTCAGACACTGGCAGAGACTAAGACTCTTGCAAGGAAGGGCTTAAACACCCTCAGGTGATGCAAAGGTTAGCCAGTAGGATTGTTGCTTCACCTGCCCCCAGCCCCCCCCCCCCAAGCTCCCTCCCTGACCCAAGGAAGTGGCAGGACTCACCCGGCAGGCACAGTGGCTAGGGGCTGTGACCTGAAGGAAGCTCCCCTATGTGACCACAGATCTGGCCTGCTGGGGAGGGGCTCCTGGGAGTTGAGGGGGACACTTCCATTCTCCAGTTGCCTATGAAAATGGCTTTCAAACGGGCAGTTGTTACCTTAGGAATCAATACAATCCTACATACACTAGGTGGAAAAAAGCAGACTACCAAAACACACGGTGACTTCAATTTCTGTGGGAACTACATAGCCTTGTTTCCGCAATAGGCTGGACCTGTTAACGGTGGTTGTCCCTTGGCATTCTGTGATAAAATATTTTTCCTTTTGCTTAGCTGTATTTTCTAGTTTTTCTCCAGAGTCCATGATTACTTGTGGCATTAAAAGGAATAAGGAGGAGGGAAAGGCAAGGAACGAAGTCGGGTGGTACCCTGGGCCAGCCCGGGTGGGGACTGTGTGTATCCACTGGGAAGGAAGGTCTTATTTGCGTAAGCAAGCGACGGGGTTCCAGCCCTGCCCTTCCAGCCTGTGGGCTGCAGGGCGCAGTTGGGGGGGGGGGCAGGAGAGAGGAGCAGTCTCTACAGAACCGCACACCTATGTGCAGGGCTTCCAAGCCCAGTAGTGTCAGTGTTGACCGTGCATTGGTACGGTCTGGTTGCCTGCCGCACCAGACGGTGCGCTCCGGGGCAGGGCTGGCTGAGTCTCTGGCCAAGTGGGTGCTGGACGGGGAGGAAGAGCAGAGGTGCGTGTGGGGTGGGAGCGGGGACTTGCCCGGCTGCTGTGCTTCTGGGTTTTCAGGGATGGGCAGGTGTTCAGTCTAACTTACCTTTGGGGTTTCTGTTCCCTAGATCCACTTCCCAGATGTGGAGCGGGTCGAGTGGGCCAATAAGGTAAGGCCGGGGTGGGTCCGGCAGGGCTGGCTTCCTTCTAGGCCTCATCCTCCTGGCCCTAGGCTGAGGGACCCCGGGGACGGGGCATCAGCGATGCCACGCACAGGGACAGGGGCCTCCTGGCAGTAACTGCCGGCTGCCTTCTGCCGGTTTCTTCCCCTTCCCACCCTCCCGGATCTTCTCATTACCAATGATTCTATTTAAAACAAAACAGAAGAAAACAAAATTTATTTTAGTGTGAAACTAATGCATGGCCACAGCTGAAATGTTAGAAAACACAGAGAAGTATAGAGAAAAATGCAGCACCCCCAGTGGCCCATGAGGCCAAGATCAGTGCTTGCTAGGGAGGAAGGCCATGGCCACACTTTACCTGGTCTCCAGCCCAGATCTGTCAGCACTGACTCTGCAACCCTGGGCAGGCCGCCTCACCTCTCAGAGCTGGTTCCCCCTATCTGTGCAACAGGAATAATTACGGTCCCTGCCTTGTGAGGCTGTGAGGGTTAATGAGGTAATGAGTGCCCCACAGTGCCTGGGACGTCATGAACACTGTCATCACTGGTGTGACTACTATTAGATCATTCAGGGAACTCCCAGCAGGCTCTGCTCCCAGATGCCTCAGGGGGGCCCCCAGGCTCCAACTCTGGGTCTAGCCCTTTCTTACAGATGAGGAAACAGAGTCTGGCCCCTATCTGGACAGCCCACATCTGTCCCCTAAATGTGACAGCTCGTGGATCCTCCCACCCACTCAAGTATTCTGACTCAGGACTTTTTCTAATATGAACCTTGCCTCTGTTCTGGTTAGAACAGCCATAGCAGGAATGACTTAAGTTAGGTCTAAGAAAAGACTTCCTGATGGTTTTTGAGCAAAAGTTGATAGTTCTGTGTTACCAAAGATGTCAATGCCGTGTGGATCAAAAACCGTTTCCAGTAGGGGTGCCTGGGTGGCTCAGTCAGTTAAGTGTCCAACTTTGGCTCAGGTCATGATCTCATGGTTTGTGGGTTCGAGCCCTGCGTCGGGTTCTGTACTGACAGCTCAGAGCCTGGAGCCTGCCTCAGAGTCTGTGTCTCCCTCTCTCTCTCTGCCCCTCTCCTGCTCGCTCACTTGCTCTCTCTTTCAAAAATAAATAAACATTTGGGGCGCCTGGGTGGCTCAGTCGGTTAAGCAGCCGACTTCGGCTCAGATCATGATCTCACGGTCTGTGGGTTTGAGCCCCGCGTCGGGCTCTGTGCTGACAGCTCAGAGCCTGGAGTCTGTTTCAGATTCTGTGTCTCCCTCTCTCTGACCCTCCCCCGTTCATGCTCTGTCTCTCTCTGTCTCAAAAATAAATAAACGTTAAAAAAATTAAAATAAATAAATAAATAAATAAATAAATAAACATTTAAAAAAAAAAGAAAAAAAGAACACTGCTCCCAGCCTATGGGTAGAAGTTGGACGAAGTAGGTTGCTGCTTTCAGAGGAGTGACCAGATTTCTGTGGATTAATGCTGGGCCCAGGGCCCCTGGGACAGACCTTGTTCTGTGCCCACAAAGGGGAGTCCCTCCTGCCTGTGTCCCCTAGTTCATGGGTGCCCTCGTGTGTTACATCTTGCTTTCTTACACTGACACACAGAGTCCCACACAAGGTGTTGGGGACATGTGACTGTAGGATGAGGCTCCCACCCTCAGTTCAGGGCACGGGTGGGGAGACAACTGTGTAGACAAACCACACACTGGGGCACCCAGTGTGTCCCATGGAGCTTCATGCTCAGGATGCACTCAGTAGACGACAAAGCAGTGAGGCAGGAAGATGGAACCAGCCCTAACGGGGCCCCTGAGAGAGATGGAGGCAGTGGTGCCCTGAAACCTCTCAGCCTCGGGCTCCTCCGATGCTGGGTCTGGGGAACAGGAACTGCATCTTTAAACTATGACCTCTCTCTGCTGCCCTCCCTCTCCCCTGTCCCATGCTTACTTTCCAGGCCCACGCCATGAGTCATTCTGCAGAGATCAGCCCAAGGCAGCCTTTTTTTGATTGTTAGAAAAAATTAAATCCACAGGAAGCAATTTAACTTTCTCTTCTGTGATTCTTTTTCCTTAAGCCTCTGGCACCTGCTCCTTCCTGGTTACACCACAATGTTGATTCTGATAGCTTACATTTTAGCAGTGAACCAAAAGTTTCATAATACTAAGTTGAGTGACCATTTTGTGGTGTTCTGCAAAACAGCACCAAGTCTTGGGGTCCCACTGCCTGGGCCAGAGTGAGAACAACTGTTGTAGTTATGCCATGTTTGATGGATAGATGGATGGACAGTTGCGTGGATGGGTGGGCAGACAGGCCTGTGGGTGCTGCAGTGTAAGGGCCATGGGACCCCCCCCCCCACCCCGGGGCCAGGTTGTTCTGGGTAGCCCTGGGTCTTGGGTGGGGGAAACAGACCTGACCCCCAAGAGCCTCTTCCTGTGGTCACAGATCATCTCTCAGATCTGGCCCTACCTGAGTATGATCATGGAGAACAAGTTCCGGGAGAAACTCGAGCCCAAGATCCGGGAGAAGAGCATCCACCTGAAGACCTTCACCTTCACCAAGCTCTACTTTGGACAAAAGGTGGGTGACAAAAGGTGGGTGATGTCTCAGGAGGGGCAGCCTGTATCTGCTCTGCAGCCTTTTCTCTGTCCCAAACCCTGCCCCAGGTCATTCGCTCCTGACTGAGAACATCCCAGGGGACCTTGCTGGGGGCCTGGCTGCCACCTGCCCTTCTCAGCCTCTCAGCCTCGGTATAGACCCCTCACCCCTGAGTCCCGGCCCCACCGTCTCTGCAGGGTCTAAGGAAGCCTGGCTCTGAGAGAACAAAAAGGAAAGATGGGAAATAAGTCCACCTTTCTTCAGCCAAATTTTGGAAACATGCCAGGCAGTGGCAGTCGGCCAGATACAAAGATGTACAAGTCATGCTTGCTAAGGCATCAGCTTGGGAGAGCACACCTTCACGGAGAGAGGAAGTGCCTCAACACAGTGGATAGTTCTGTACCAAATGATTGGTTCTCGCAAGCAGCATCACAAGCCCAACCCTAGTTCTGTGAAGATAATAGGTGACCCAGGATAGGTGAGGTTTGCATCTGACATACCCAACATCAGGTCCTTATTCTTGACAGCTTCCTAGTCCACCCTTGTGCCCCGTTCCTGCTGCCCTAAAGTGCCCCACTGCTGTGAGTCTTATTTTTGCTGTTTGAAAATTCATCCCAGGAACCCCTGGCGGGCTGGCTCTGTCGCTGGAGCACATGACTCTTGATCTTGGGGTCATGGGTTTGAGGTCCATGTTGGGTGTAGAGTTGACTTAAAAAAAAAAAAAAGAAAAGCATCCTCCAGGCAGAGAACTGCTGTGATGTCCATCACTGGGGAAATCAGAGGCCCCAGCATGTGGTCTGCTGTGGGGCAGGCAGGTGCCAGAGTGCAGGCCAGCCTGCTGAGAGCCGTCTGCCTGCCCCAGGGCGTGTCCCAACTCTGCCCCGCTAGCCGCCTGAGCCCTGGAGATTCTGGTTTATGCCACTCGGACTCAGCCAGGACTGGCTTGTCCCAGCATCTGTTGGTTCATTTGTCCATTCCCTGGTTCGTTCATGTAGACTTTATGGAACATGGCTGTGAGTGAGACACCATAGACAGAAATGGGCGTGGCTATGCGCCTGCCTTCACAAAGGTCTCTGTCCTGTGTGAGGCGGACGTATAAACTGGTGGACCTCAACAGGGCCGTGTACACACAATGGTAGAGGAATGCGTGAATTCAGGAGTGGAGGGGAATGGGGTAGTCAGGGAAGGCTGCCGGGAGTGGGTGATGTCTGAGTTGGCATTTGAAGGATTCAGCAGGCTAAGAGCTAAGGAGCCGGCAGACTGCTGTGTTTACCACACAGCCCGATGCCTGTGGGATGTGATGCTGCTGGGAAGTTGTCCCTTGTCACAACAGAAGCAGGCCTAGAGGCTCCAGGCTGTGGGAAGTCCGTTACAGTGCCCCGCCCTGCTCCCCAGTCTTCCACTGGCTTTTCTGGGTCTTTAATACGAAGGCCCTGGAGACCAGGGTGGACGTGGCCTGAAGCTTCGACAGGAAAGAAAAAGAACATGGGGCGCCCAGATGGCTCAGTCGGTTAAGCGTCCGACTTTTGATTTCAGCTCAGGTCACAATCTCAGGGTCATGAGATGGAGCCCTGTGTCCGGCTCCATGATGGGCGTGGAGCCTGCTTAAGATTCACTCTCTCCCTCTGCTGCTCACATGCGTGCTCTCGCTCTCTCTCAAAAAAAAAATAAAAATAAAAAAATAAAAATATAAAATCAGGGCAAAAATAAATGTTAAATAAATATGAGAAAGAATGGCAAAAATAAACCACAGCAAACTATATATTTAAAAAAGCTGACCTACCACACATATCACAAACTGTGGAAAGACTACATAATAATTTTAATTAAACCACTCGAGATGTCCCTATTAATACTTTTTCCCCTGCATTTTTGGTTCCATACTCTTGGATAGGCTTTTCATGTGACAGTGCATTTGTAAATGGCACTTTCTAAGGGGAGAACAGAAAGATAATGGAATATCCTCTAGTGTGGTTGACCGAATTTTTTTCTCCAACATTTCATTGTGAAAAATCTCCAGCATACAGAAGACGTGAGAGTATTATGCCACGAGACATCTGAATCAAACAACTGCTAACCTGTTGCTATATTTTGCTTTAGCACATATCCATGCATCTATTTTTCCTCATCATCTTTAAAAAACTTTTTTTTAACATTTATTTATTTTTGAGAGTGAGAGAGACAGAGTGTGAGCGGGGGAGGGGCAGAGAGGGAGAGGGAGACACAGAATCCGAAGCAGGCTCTGGGCTCCGAGCTGTCAGCACAGAACCCGACGCGGGGCTCGAACCCACAAAGCACGGGATCATGACCTGAGCCGAAGTCGGACGCTTAACCAACTGAGCCACCCCAGTGCCCCACCTCATCATCTTTTTTTAAAATGCATTTCAAACTAGATTGCAAACATTAGTGAACTTCAACCCTCACTACTTCAGCATGACTATAACTCAAATTCAAATGATACTTGCTTTTTATTCTTCGTAAATAATAATCAGACCCCCATTCCAATGCCCAATAGCCTCCTAACAGAAGGCGAAGAGACCTGGGGTAGGAGGCATTACTTAGCAGCTCAGCCCTCAGCCCCAGAGGCTGGGGGACCATGACCCTGGGTCATGGAGGGCTGGGTCAAGGGCAGGGCACTTTAATTTTTAGGGTCAGATCCCACAGCCAGGGATCCTGCCCTCTTCCCTTGCCCTTGGGTGGCCGACTCCTACTCATAGGCCAGAACTGTTTAAATGCCTCCTCCTCCAGGAAGCCTTCACTAACTTCTGCCCACACCAGGGGAGGTTGCTCCTGAAATCTCCAGATCCCCATGTGACAGCAAGGGGCTGAATCTCATCACACCCTCCCCCACCACTGTCTCCTCTGCTGGGCTTCCAACCCATGAGGGCAGGCTCAGCCCATCTTGCTCCTGGCCTTCTCCCCAGTCCAGTGCCTGGCACAGAGCAGGTACTCCGTAAATACCTGCACTAAGAGAGAGAAGAAAGGGTGTGCGTTCTAGGGAGGGAAGTATCACAGTGCCCAGGACAGATGCAGCAGTGTGAATTTCTGTTTGTGCCTCATCCCGGGAATGCAGAGGCCACCTTGGTTGTTGGGGACAAAGCCCGGTGCTGGGCGAGGGGCCAGCAGCCATCCCTTGCTGCCAGATCCCTGCTGACCTAGCCCTCTGGCCTCTCTTCCAGTGCCCCAGGGTCAACGGCGTCAAGGCACACACTAACAAGCGCAACCGAAGGCAGGTGGTCCTGGACCTGCAGATATGGTGAGCCCTCTTGCCTTTGTGGGCCGGGTGTAGGGCACAAGGGAACCCTGTGTGAGAACAGTCAGTTTGAGGACGGAGTAGCATACTTACACTCGAATTTGGGGTGTGAAAGCGCCTCACAACAGACATATCCACACCACCTTGGGCTGGAGCAGGGCCGACTATCAGGAATAATGGATGGTCCCAGGGAAGCCACAGCTGTTTGACCCTCAGCCCAGGCCCAGCTCCTCCCATAAGACTAGGCACCAAGCATGCTCCGGGTGCCAAGGCCCAGACAGCAGAACTTTCTTGGAAGTCAGGGCTAGTCACCTGGAGGGTCAGACCAGCTGCCTTAAAGAGCGTGTAGAAAGAGGGAGCAAGTATGGCAAGAAGATATGGGGACTTGTGGTAAAGCCCAGGGAGCTCTGAGCACAGGCTGTGAGAAATCTGTGGGAGAACTGGAGTCGTTGCACCTCAGGAAAACAAGGATGCAAAGACACATGAGTGACTAGTTCAGTGGGTTGGGCAAAGGAGCCTCTTTGGAATGATGTTTGTAGCAGGCTTGAGTCTGAGAGAAGGGACATTCAATCCAGGAAGTCTTCCTGGAGGTGGTGAGATCTGAACTGTGCTTTAAAGGACCAAGGATCAACTCCTAAAGTTCCAGGTTGTTGCCATTCCTCTCCAGTGCCTCATTTCCTGTCCTTAGCCCAGAGGCTGGCACCGAGAGCATATTGGGAAGACAAGAGTCAACTCTGGGAACACCCATCCCCATTTGAGGGCTGGTCTCAAGTGTGTTGGGATGATATTGGCTGTTGGTCACTCTTGGCTCCAAAACTTTGCCACAGGATCCTTGCATGAATAGTTAAGGCACATCAGGTTGTCTGGCACTCAGTTAGCTTCTCAGCTCAGACAGATCTCCCCCCCCCCCTCCAACCCCTGCTCTTCAGAGGGTACTCAGCATTTCTGTGATACCCAGCTTCTCTGCCTGTCCTGCAGATATTTAAAGCCTCCCCGCTCTCTATCCCCTTAGAGGACCCTTTGACAGAGTCCTATGATCCTTACCCTCCAAGGCGCCCATCTGGGCTCCCTGTGCCCATTACTTGGTAAGTGCTGCCAGCTAGACTCAGGTTCCTGTGTCCTTGGGGAAGAGACCTGAACAGGGACGGGGCAGGCACACAGCAGTAGCGGAGGACTGGGTAATATGTTCATCGAGAGCCCCCACTTCACATCTTCGGGGTGTCACAGGGCAAAGTGGTGACCACAGTCACCGCCCTTGTGGGCGGAGGTAGGGATATTCATGAGACACCTGGGTGAAAGGACCGGTGCAGCTGCCTCCCAGGGTCTGGGCTCACGTCGGTATTTTTGCAGAGCTGAGAAAGGCTAAGGCTTTTAGGGAGGCCATATCCAGGTGACACAGGGCTCAGGCTTGGTGGCTGGCCGCCTGGACTTGGGCTGTGTGGTGCTGGGCAAGCTTCCTGATCTCTCTGAGTGGTGTACCTGCCCTTCGTCCCTCCCCACTTTCAGCTACATCGGGGACTGTGAGATCAGTGCAGAGCTGCAGAAGATACAGGCTGGCGTGAATGGGATCCAGGTACGTGGAGCCTGGTGGGACTGCCCACCCCCCATTCCTGCCCCTGGGGTGGGAGGCTGGGCAGGGGGAAGTGGGCTCATGCTGGAGCAGGCTGCAGAAAAGGTGCAGACACCAAACACAGGCTGACGATGACCAAGGGACTCCAGGCCTGAGGTCGCCTGGCCGTGAAGAGGTGACTAGGCCTTATTAACCTGCTGCTTGGCCCCATGGCCCCACACCTGCCTCTGTACAGTCCCCCCAGGGTGATATCAGCTGCCCAGGGAAGGGAAAGGTTCTGTTCATGGAGTGATGCAGAACCAGTGCTTAGAAATGAGGCGGTTGGAGGAGGAGGTGGAGATCTCTTGTGGTAGAGGAGTAATACGGGAGCTGGGTCCCCACTGGCTGGGCTGGCCTGAAACGTGAGCAAGAGGTAAAGTAAATTGCCCTCTGCACCCGTGGAAGGCAGTGGTGGCTAGCTCGGGGCCCCTGGTAGCTGGCAGAGGCGTGACAGCTGTGTGCAGATTTCTGTTTCCCAAGTGTGGTCCCTATTGGAACAGCAGGTGGCCCTGATGTTTGGGGGTGGCCTCGGCAGAGCACAGCAGGTGCAGGGGGGAGTGGGGCTGAGGTCCCACACTGGCCCCCTGTGCCCACCCAGTTGCAGGGCACGCTGCGGATCATCCTGGAGCCCCTCCTGGTGGACAAGCCCTTCGTGGGAGCCGTGACGGTGTTCTTCCTTCAGAAGCCAGTAAGTCCCAGGGAAAGACGCAGGCCTGCGGTTCCCTGTGAGAAAGCACTCGCCTGCTAGGCCCCAGGAGCCAGTCTGAGTCCCAGAATGGAACTGCCGAAGGCCGGCGAGACTGGCTGCTCCAACTGCTCGTCTCATGTCATCTAAGGCAGCCTGAGGTGCTCGGCTCTGCTCTCCCTGACACCAGGAAACATTCGGGAGAGTGGCTTGCCGAGGTCACACAGGGGGACCGAGGTGGAGACGGTGTAACCCAGACCTCTCAGTCCAGGCCGGCCTGTGGCCGTGTGCCCTGCTCTCCCGTGTGGTCCTGGCAGGAGAGCAGCGGGCCTCGCGGCCCCAGCCACCCAAGCCGAGGCCTAAGCAAGACTGAGAGGTGCCCTCACCTGCCTGACGCCCCTGCAGAGGTCCCACCACCACCAGCAGGCTGGGTTCCCCGGGCTGGCAGGTGTGAGGCGCTTGGCAGAGGGACCCAGCCCTGGGCTTCTAGCTTCTTCCAGCCTAACAGCCTCCCTCTGCCCCTGCAGCACCTGCAGATCAACTGGACAGGCCTGACCAACCTGCTGGACGCTCCAGGAATCAAGTGAGTGCACTGCAAGAGCTGCCAGGCAGATCCCAAGAGTGAGGTCCTCCAGAGACGGGCATCCGGTGACTGGAGCTGCACCTTGGCTGTGCCCTCCCTCCCGGTTCCTTTGTGAGGAGCGGGGTGGCACCATGCTGTCCCTGCCCTGGGGGGAAATGTGTTGGTGTGTTCGGAGTGGGACCAGGAGGCTAACAGTGTTGCTTGGCCTCTGTGGGCAGGCACTGCACCTAGAAAACACACACACACGCACACACACACACACACGCACGCACACGTGCACACACGCATGCACATACACGCTCAAACGCACGGGCACACACTGGCCACAGGAGATGTCCTGGGGGAGGCTGTGTGGGCTAATGAGAGAGCACAGGCTCTCTGGCTCTGTTGTTCAGCAACTGTGTGACTTCTCTGGGCTCTTCCTCAGTGAAAGGGGATCCCGGTTCTTCTACGTCCCTTCCTGGGACTGGCCGTGGCAGGGCCGCACTCAGAGCCTCAGGCCCCCTGGGAGGAGAAAGGGAGGGCTCCAGGCCCACGTGGACACGTGTCCCCGGGCATCAGGGACATTTGGACTGGCCAGGGCAAGCACCAGCAGGCTCCCCGGGCTCAGGCAGCTCCCTGGCCTGCGGGGAGGACCACTGGCTCGCTCCCTGGGGACGAT
>NW_026057986.1:18653-36805 GCF_023721935.1 Panthera uncia | reverse complement strand
TCCCAGGGGAGGGACGGGTCCTGTTTGTTACGGCAGCTGGTGCGCTGACTGATACGGTCCCGGGGGAGGGACGGGTCCTCCCTTGCCCTCATGGACTGCACTTCCAGGCACAAGGGAATCGAGTGGGTGTGGCTCTGAGAACACGTCCAGGTCCCCCCAGACTGGCCTGCCCTCCCCTGCAGAGCTTCCTCGTGGCCCGGGGAGCAGGAAAGCTCCTGGGCTTCCGGCCCCTGCTCCCCATGACACTGCGAGCCCTTCTCCACACGCGGATAATTACAAGCTGCTGGTCAGAGGCTGGCGGGGGGCCAAGGCATTTACATGGGAAAAAAGAAAATAAGGTTATAAGTCCCGAGCCATGGAAACCACCTAGAACTCCAGAGCTGTGTTGCCGAGCACTGTCCTTACGGAGTCTCAGAGGGACTGCTGGCCTCCAAAGTCCAGGATGACCACCCTCCCTCGGCCTTGAGGCTCCTCTCTCCCCGCGGGCCCTCGTTTGGCACAAGAAGGGAGCACGGAAGATGCTGGGGGTTTCTGGACTCTTCCCAGCACGCGCGTGGGAGTCCGGAGGGGGGCGGGGAAGGAAGGGGACCGGCAGGGCCAGAGGGAGGGTCCCCAAGGGCCACCGTGGCAGCCAGCCTGGTAGGGGGCTCCCGGGGGCCTCTCTCCCCCCCCGCCAGCACTGCCGTCCCCGTGGGGGTGTAGCTGTGGCCGACGGCGACACGAAGAGAGCTGTCACATATCACAACGGCGGGCATATCGGGTGTGGAGCGCGAGTCCAGGGTGGGAGGGTCGCTCTGCGGGGCCCAGTGACTTGCCCGGGTACGTGCTTAGCAGGTGACAGAGTTGGGGGGTCTTTGGACTCGGCGGCCCGTGCTGCACGGAAAGGAGACACAAACGTCTTCCGGTTGGATTGGAGAAGAAGCGTATTGTGGCACCGAGGAACCCCGATGCCTACGACACGCAGCGCGTGGGGAACACGGCCGCCGCCTGTGAGCCTCCACCCTGTCACATGCTGGCGGCTCCCGGCCGAGCCCCAGCGCCCGCCGCAGGAGAGGCGGCTGGCACGCCCAGGCCAGGGACGCCCGAACCCCCGTAAGGCTTCCCCAGCCCTCAGCCTGTGCCAGGTGCACGGGCTCCCATCCATTCGCTCACGGTTCTCTTTCTGTTTCTGTCTCTTCAGCGAGACGCGATTTTCATGGGATTGGAATAAATACACCGAACGGCCTCGAGGTTTTACCATCCGGTGAGCACGCGCTGAATGGACAAAGCAAGAGAAAACCAAACCCAGACCCAAATCGTGTGTCTTTCAGAGCCCCCGGGTTTGAGGGTTGTAGCCCGGTGGGGAGTCTCATGCCGCCTTCCCCGCGTCCAAGGTGAGACCGGATCCCCTTTGCTCCCCGTGATGGGCAGTTTCCCTTCTAAAGGAGGTTTTGAGTTACAGGAAGTCGAGTAAAAGAAACATAGGGAAGCAAACAAGTGTGCGTGGCACGCAGGAACCGTAGCAGGGAGGGTTCCCCTCGAGGGATCTAGATTTAGGGAGCACAGGTAGAGCCCAGCCCCCACTCTGGCACGGAGGGAGACACGGACGCGCCTCTCAGCCCCGTCACGCGCAGGAAATCAGAGCTGACCCGCGCACGGTCCTTCCCGCGTGCAGGCGTTCTCCAGGCGCCTTACCTGCGCTGACGTCGCTCATCCTCACGGTGACGGTGAGGAAGGTGCTTTACGATCGTCCCCATTTTACAGGGGAGGAGCCTGGGAGGTCACAGGTGACACAACCGGCCTAAGCTGCCTGCCTAACAGGTGGGCGCTTAACCATCACCCTGGGGCTGGCACCTGTCGGTGGGGGGACACACAGGCATCGGTGTCAGGGCTCAGGCGGGGAAGCCGAAGCGGGTGTAGACACGTAGGTGGACAGACACGTGCGGTAGCGATGTGCCCAGGTATCTAGATCCAGCTGTGGGATACACAGATGGACGGAGGGACGCATGGATGGAAAGAGGGACAGGTTTATCACCAGGTGTTGGCTCTGGGGGCCGAGCACGGCCACTGACGGCAGGCCAGGCGGCCGGGGAGGACGGTGATGAGCAGGCCGGGGTCCCGTGGGCTTGGGCGAAGCTGTGGTCCTCAGGCGGCAGACGCGAAGGAGGATCCAGAGGGAAGGCAGACCCCGCGACTATCTGGAGTGTCCTTCGGGGAAGACCTACATCCTTTTATGAAGACCTTGCTACTGCTTAAGCCAGGCCCACCCACGGGAATCTCCCTTAGAGTGACTGAAAACAAACGGGTGAGGGACTTCGCTCACAAACCAGCGTTTGGTGAATCATCAGGAGAAGGTGTGCACGTCCAGGTCCGTCCCAGACTCCGCAGAGACCATCTGGGACGGTTGCTTCTGGCCCCAGACTCGTGGGCCTCTGCGGCTGGCGGCAAAGCCTGTCCCCTGTCTCAGGGCCACAGGGCGGCTTCCACACAGAGTTTTGCTCAGAAGCAGTCCTTCTTTGTGGCGCCTTCACTGACCACCTCTGGGCGTGGGGCCCTGGGCTGGCGAGAAGGAGGAGACACAGTGGCCTCGTGCCCGAGCACCGTCCGCTCCGCGCCTGGGCTCGTCGGCCCCCGCCTTCCCAGGGGTCCTTCGGGAAGGTCCTTCCTCCTGGGGTGATTTTCCAGCTCTTCGGTCAAGAGCTAGGCCGCGTTTAGAAACCGTGCTTTAAACGTGCACTGAGTTTTTACCGGAGTAGGATGTACGTACGGCAAAGCACGACACCCAGGGATGGGTACCAGGCGGGCACCCCCGCGATACCAGCTCCCAGGAGAAGGCACGGAACGTGACCCTGCCCCCACAGTCCCCCAGAGTCCCTGCTCCGTCCCCTTCCCACAACCACCCCTCCCAGGACCGCTTGTCTGAGTCGGGCTTTATGGCCACAGAGTCGTATCGCGTGCGTGCGTCTGTGCCCGGCTTCTCTTGGTCGTTACCACGTTTGTGGGTCTGTGGCTGTCGGATTTCGAGTTCATCGCTGTGGAATATTCCATGGTGAGAATACGTCCTGATTCGCCTCTCCGTTTTCCCGTCGGTGGGCACTGGGTAGGGCAGCCGCGAACATTCTGGCCTGCGTCTTCTGGTCGGGGAGGCCCAGAAGTGGCCCCCTGGGCCGCGGGGCGGGGTGTGCGTTCATCTGCAGTGGCCTCGGGGGACCGTCACGGCTCCCACAGCTTCACCACCTCGTTGCTCTGAGGACCGGCCTGCCCGTCGCTACGAACAGGCAGTTCTAAGAGGATTTTTCCTTTGCAGCTTTTAATAACCGTGAAATTCCTGGCGACATGACATGTGCTCCAGAGGGGATAAAAAGAGAGCCGTGTGGGTTCTTGTCCAAATAAATAGCCCGTCCTCGGAGCGGGAGGCGGGCTGTTCCTCACACGGCCAGTCTCTGTTCTGTGTTTCCATCCCTATTTCTGTCTTTGGACGAAACTCGGGACCCTGTCGATCCCGCCACATTTAGATCACTTTTATCCATTTCTGCGATCCCCGGGCTTCCTGGGCTCCAGCCAAGTGTCCACGGGTCAGCCTGGCGCACGCGGGGTGGCCTCTGTCCGGTGTCCCGCTGGCAAGCCGAGGGCGGTGCGGGGCCACCGGGCCACCCGCCAGGGGCGAGCCCAGCTTTCTCCACAATGAAGCCGACCCTCCCTTTTTATTTGTTTAAAATTGTATTTATTTTAAAAATTAGTTTATTTTTTGAAGTTTATTTATTTTGAGAGAGAGAGAGAGAGAGAGAGAGAGAGCACACAAGAGGGGGAGGGGCAGAGAAAGAGGACGACAGAGGATCTGAAGCCGGCTCACTGCTGATAGCAGAGACCCTGATGCGGGGCTTGAACCCACGGACTGTGAGATCATGACCTGAGCCGAAGTTGCTCAACTGACTGAGCCACCCAGGTGCCCCGATGCTCCCCCTTTTTTTTTAATTTTTTTAATTTTTTTTAACATTTATTTATTTTTGAGACAGAGAGAGACAGAGCATGAACGGGGGAGGGTCAGAGAGAGAGGGAGACACAGAATCCGAAACAGGCTCCAGGCTCTGAGCCGTCAGCCCAGAGCCCGACGCGGGTCTCGAACCCACAGACTGTGAGATCATGACCTGAGCCAAAGTCGGATGCTCAACCGACGGAGCCGCCCAGGTGCCCCATCGATGCCCCCCTTTTGAAGAGAAGGCCTGGACTGTGGTACACAGCGCACATGGGCGAGGGGGCGGGGGCGGGGGCCGCGCGGATGACAGTCCGTGAGCCGAGCCAGCAGACCTGCTCAGGACGGCCCCCAGGCCCCTGTGCCCCCCTGCCCGGGGCACTCACTCTCCTCGCTCCCAGCAGCACCGTGAGGTCATCCGGGTTTGAAATGCGCACAACAGAGTCGTGGTTATTTACTCTTCTCCGTCCGGCTTCTTTGTCAGGGTCCCGTCGGGAGACACGGTTGCGTGGGTGTGGGTTGTGACCGTACACGCTCACGTTCATCCATCGTCCGGACACGCCCCGATTTACCTCTCGGTCCCGCCGTGGTTTCCAGTTGGGGGCTGTTAGCGTCAGCACCAAAGCGAACATTCTAGAACATGCCTTTCGGTGAACACGCGGGCGCAGGCCCACGAGAGCAGTCGGTGCAGGCGGGCAGCGGCCGCAGCTGCTCTCGGCCCCGCGGTCGGTGCGCCCTGTGAGCCAGGAGATTTCTGGATTGCTCGCCCTGTGCTTCCAGGGTCCCGGGGGAGGTTTTTCCCTCTGAGTTTCCTGAACCGAGGGCTTCTAATCCCGCGAGGATCCCAGGAGGAGAGGGTCTGGGGGAGTCTCTCACGTGCATGAGGAGTCATGGTTTCAAATGACCTGATGATCCGCCTCCCGTTATCTTTATGCTCGCTCACCCCACAGCCCAGTTATCTCTGCAATCAAATTCCTGCCTCTGAAGTGGGGCCGGGACTTTGATCTTCCCTTTTGGGAAGATCTGAGCTCCCGGGACGCCCTGGTGTCCGGACCAGGCTGGGAGATGACTCAGGTCCCGGCGGGCTCCCTGGGGAAGTGGGCAGGGCAGCTGGCTGGGAGTCTGCTCTGTGCTCTGGCCTTCTGAACCCGGGACTCTGTCACAGGGCATCTTCCTTCTCCGAGTGCTGAGCGGGGAGGCAGTGAGGGACAGCCTGGGCTTTTGGGGGGGGCACCTCATATGCCCCCAGCCCGTGGTTCCCCCCACGGTGCACTGGGTGTGGTGCCAGGGGCTGGGACAGGGACAGGACAGACCTCCCCGACCGTGTGAAGTCTGCAGGGCTGAAATGGAAGAAACAGGGCACCGGAATGTGCTCATTGATATTGATGATGCTCTGAGGACCTCGGAGTGGGCAGAGTTCCAAGAGGGGACCCACACGGCACTGCCATAACGAAGTCGGTCCCAGGGACTCCGGCAAAATCAAACACTCCTGGTCACCAAAACACCCCTTTAAGAAAGCAAAAAGACACGCCACAGACTGGGAGAAAATATTCCAAACACACATATCTGATAAAGGACTCATACCTACAATATATAAAGAGCTCCCACCAATCAATAAGAAAAAGACAAATAAATGTGGGGCAAGAGCCCAGAGCTACCACTTCCGTAAAGAAGCTCTGAAATGCTCAGGAAGCACGTGAGATGCTACCAGGCGTCATTATGCACCAGAGAAACGTGAGTTACAGTCACGGCGGGACCCAGCTCAGGCCCAGCAGAGCATCGAGGATTGCGGACGACGCCGTCTGGAATGTTCCGAAAGCCCCCCAACACTGCCTGCGGGATCTAAACTCATTCCGCAATTCCCCTCTGGGCCACGTGCCCAAGAGAAGCGCGTGCACGGGTCCCCAGAAGACTGGTAAAAGGATGTCCATGGTGGCTTTACTGGTAAGACCCCACACTGGAGATGACCCGGTGTCCAGCACGGGCGGATGGGGAAGCCAGCGGAGGGATGTGCAGACATTGAAAGACCGCCAGCAACGGAGAAGACTGGAGCATTTACAGAGGCCACCGTGCAAATGAATCTCCCAAGCCCAGGCCTGGCCACTGGGGGGATTTGTGCCCTCGTCCACGGGAGCTTGTCCACCTCGAGCTGAACGTGGACACCGCTGGTTTGGGGAAAGGAAATGACGGCCCTAAGAGGTCGGTCTGCCCTTGTCCCCATGGTCCCGACCAGGAAGCACACACGAGGAAGCCCGTCCAGCAGCCTGTCTGCCGTGAGTGCCTGACCAGAGTCCCCAGGCCCGTGCTCTCGGTCTCTGCACTGCCTTGACCTTCGAGCTATTCCGGGCAGGGGATCAGGGCGGACAGCTGGCCCAGGCCCTGGGTGGGAAGAGCCCCGGGACCCTTGAGGGTGGACGCCCCAGGTCCCCAGGAGGCAGAGGTGGGGCTTCCCAGGGCACTCAGCAGGGTGACCACGCTGGCACACGGAGGCTGGGCACGGGGCCGAGAGCACCGGGCTGGGCGTCCCGGGAGCTGCCCTCCCGTTCGCCAGCCCTGCCCGTCACACTTGAGCCCTGGTAAGAACGATGGTGATAATGACGTGCACACCAGCCACTGGGCTCACTGCGCCCACCCAGCAAGTACTAACGGGTCCAAATGCCGGGAGACTCTGTGTGGTTTCCTAGTTAAAGGCATTCGTTCCCAGCTTGCTGCTTATCGGCTGTGTGACCTTGGATGAGACAGCAACCTCTCTGCACCTTGGCGTCCTCGTCTGCAAAACAGGGATAAGGAGAGCCCCAAACGCCCTCATGCAACAGGTGCACCGGCCGCGTCCGGGGGGCCGGCGCTCGGTCCGGCTGAGGGAGCCCCGCTGCGCGCCAGCCCGCGAGGCCAGGGACGGCGCCCCGGTGTCCCCTCCCGCGCTCCTTGCCGTCAGGAAACATTGCCCGTCGGAGCAGACAGACGCGCGGGAGAAAACAGCAGCAAAGGTTCAGCCCACAACACTTGCTTGTGCACAGGTCAGTCCTGGGGCGGCACCCGGGGCGTCACAGCTGGAAACGTGCCGGAACCCGGGGGACGGGGCTCCTCCCGGCCTCGGCAGGCTGCACCGGCGGCTCTCGCTTCCCTCCCACTGTCTGTGTGGGCCCTTTGCTCAGAGCCCGCAGGCCCTGCTGAGTCTCCGGGGGTCAGATAAAGAGGCTCAGAGTTCTCTCTTTGGATAAAAAGGTGCTGACCGTTCGCATAGCTGAGCCGAAGGAGCTGGTCTTTTAAAGGTATGTTTATGGACTGTTCCAGAACTTGTCTCATGGGCCAAGCGGCAGCTTGGATTCCTGCGTGTTCTTTGAGCATCGTTTCCGTGCCAGGCACAGAGCAAGGCATGTGGGTCACGCAGCAATGACGCCCGTGGCTGCGTGCCACGGGACCTCCCTGGTCCTCCCGGGGCGAGACACAGACAGTGGCAGAGGGACGGCGGAAGGGGCTGCGGGAGACGCTTCCAGACCCCGTGGCCGCGTCACCTGGATTCACCCACAGTCCCGTGTTCGGCCACCTGAAATCAAGGTTCTCCTTCTGGGATTTCCCACTCTGGGAAAACTGCGGGACTTGTTCTGGCTGAGGGGGTGGCCCCTGGGCAGGACGGCCCCGTGGGGGCTCAGACAGCTGTAAAAACATGGGGGATGGGGAGCTTCCGCCTGGGGTCCCTGATGGGCATGTGCGTGCACAACCCGCCTTGTGCACCCTCCCCCAGCACACCCGCCTGAACCTCGTGGGGGCACGCCCTTCCCAGCATGTGGCTCCAGGACCCCATCCGGGTCCTTCCGCCGGGCATCGGGAAGATGTGCCCTCCCCTCCAGCCAGGCTCACTTGCAGCCCTGCTTCAGGGATGACATATGCCCCTTCAGCAGCAAGGAATAAGGAAGGCCCCTCCCCTCCTGGCCACCCCCTTCGGGGCTCAACGCAGAGCGCCCACCGGCTGGAACTCGCCTCAGTCACCTCTGTCTTCAGCATCTCCTTGCTCCACATTCCCGCAGCGCTTTGCAAATCTCGCCCGGTGACATTCCTATTTGTGGGTGCCTGTCTTCTCTTGCTCGGATCAGTGCAGTAGCCTCTAAGCCACGCTCCCTGCCTCTACACCACTAACAGTGATCTTCCTAAGGAGTGAGCCTTCTCGTTTCACTCCCCCGCTTAATAATCATTGCTTCCCCGGCGCCCTGTTGCCTACAGGACAGAGTCCCAATTTCCCGACGAGATATCCAAGGCTCTCCCAGGCTAGCTGGCTTCCCTTGCCATACAGCCCACCTCTCAGCCCCACCTTGAACCTGCCTGGATTTAGGTTGTCTCTTCCACCTGGAAAACATCCTGCTCCTTCCTCCATGCCAGTGGTTCCCCACTAGGGGTAATTTTGCTCCCAGGGAACATTCAGCACCGTCTGGAGACGTTTCTCCTTGTCAGCAGTTGGCCGTGTGGGTGCTCCTGGTCAAAGCTAGGGGGTGCAGTTGTATTGTACGATGCACAGGACAGACCCCGTGGCAAGAAGCGTGTGGCCCCAAATGTCAGCCGTGCTGAGGTCAGGTCGAGGAGCCCCGCCCTAAGTCCCTCAGATGTCACGTGTCCGTGGTGAAGTCCCGTCAGACCCCCCGGCGTCAGTGCTCCTGTCCCCGCCGCCCAGGCCAGCCAGCTCTTCCGTGGTCTCACCAACAGCTCTCCGGCAGCCCGTGGGGGGCCGGCCTGTCTCCCTGCCTGGCCCGGAGCTCCCCGAGGGCAGGGACTGTGTCCTCGTTAGCATCACCATGGGTAAACCTGGGGCTGGGGGCTCCAGGGAGCTTCGGAAACATTGATTGGTTGCAACTGAAGATTCGACTTACCCCTCTCGTTAGAAGTAGGATTTTGGGGGCGCCTGGGTGGCTCCGTCGGTTGAGCCACGGACTTCGGCTCAGGTCATGATCTCACGGTGCGTGGGTTCGAGCCCCGCGTCGGGCTCTGTGCTGACAGCTCAGAGCCAGGACCCTGCTTTGGATTCGGTGTCTCCCTCTCTCTCCCCCTCCCCTGCTTGCACTGTCTCTCTCTCTCTCTCTCAAAAATAAACAACAACAAAAAGAAGAAGTGGGATTTTGGTCTGGGATCCAGGCAGGAGTGTCAGGGGAACAGGAGCCCCTGGAATTGCAACACAGGGAGGTGGTCAAGGGCAGAGACTCAGGGCTCAAATCCTGGCTCCTCCACTAACTCGCTGTGTGACCTTGGGCCGCCCGCTTGACTTCTCTGTGCCTTCGTTGTCTCATCTGTGAAGTGGAGATGACGGCACTCACCTGGGGTAGATTTAAAACACATGGGATATTCTGGCCACCCGGAAGTCTCACCGAGACCACGGGTAAAGACCCCGGGGAAGGAGGTGACCACGAGCCCCTCCAGTCCCGGGTCTTAGTCTCGCCAGCCCCGGGGGCCAGACAGGTGAGTGAGCGCCCAGCCCCCGCCCGGCTGGACCTGGCCGAGACCGCTGGCCGCCAGGACAGCGGGCGACCGTAAGGAAGTGCTACTGTGCTGGGGTTCTGACCGCGTGCGGTAGGTAAAACTGAGGCGCATCCGCGCGGGCAAGTCCTGAGCGCCACCCCCGACATGAGCAAGGGCTTAGGGAACGCTAAGTATTGTCGTTCATTCGTTCGACGTGTTCACGGAGTCCCACGCGTGCCGGGCACGACTCTGGCCTCTGGGGACAAGCCCTCACGGAGCTTACGGCCGGGACGGGAGCAGGCAGCAGCCGGCACACAGGTCACCGGTGTGGCTTCTCGGTGCCGCTCTGGGGGTGGTGTCGGTGCCCCCCCGGGAGGTCACGGGGCCACGGTCACTTGTGACCACGGGTCCTCAGATGAGCAGCCTCAGTCCCGTGCCCCTGGCAGCTCGGGGCCCCGACCTCGCCGGCCCCCCGTCCTCAGCTGTGCCGGGAAGACAATGGTGGCTGCTGGGAACCCAGGTCACGAGGGGCAGGCCTGGGGCTTCCTGCTGTAGCCCCACCCTAGTGCCTGAGGAGTGCTGGCCCCACTCCAGCCGTGCCTCAGTTTCCCCTCCTGGGCAGTGGCCGTCGTGGTACAAGTGGCCTCCTGGGGGGTCGTGAGGACTCAGGGAGGTGGTCCTGGAGACGCCCTGGGCCCGAGGCGAAGGCCTTTGTGCTAGCATTTCATCTCTCTGGGTGAGGCGGATGAGATCAGCCCCTTTTGTTTCTAGGAAACTCACAGACAACTGGCTCTAATAAAACCAGGCAGCTGGGCGCAGGCGGGCAGGAAGTGGGGAGGACCCGGGCTCCTCCCGCAGGCCCAGGAAGCCGGTCACGCCAGGGCCCTAGGAGCCCCCTCCCGAGGACGCGGGGCCAGGGCCCTAGGAGCCCCCTCCCGAGGACGCGGGGCCAGGGCCCTAGGAGCCCCCTCCCGAGCACGCGGGGCCAGGGCCCTAGGAGCCCCCTCCCGAGCACGCGGGGACAGGGCCCTAGGAGCCGAGGACACGGGGCCAGGCGTCTTCCCCGCCCGAGGTGGTCAGCAGCGTCCCGGGCGCGGGGTCCCGGGGACGAGGGAGCATGTGCGGCCCCTCTCCCGCCCCTGGCTCTGCCCCTTTCCTCTTCTCCGCAGCCAGCTGCTGACATTGTGAGAAATTGCTCCCTAAGGCAGTTTGGAAATATGAAAGGACACACTTCAGCAGCAATAAATCACGCTTTCTGTCCTCGATCCTGCGGGGGACGCTATGGATTAGACCGTTTTCTGGGGATTAAGCGAACCTGATGACAGGCGGGGTCTGAAGCTCCTGCGGTCAAGCCGTGCTGACAGACCGCCACGGTCATGGCCTTACGTGGGCACCTTTCCCTGCAGGGCTGCCGAGGACACGTGGATGCTGTTGTTGGACGTGGCTCGCAGCATCCAGGAGCCTCTAGCTGTGCTGGGGACGTTCCCCGCCGGGAACCTGGAGAGAACAGAGCTTGGGAGCCCTGCCCTTCGCTGGTGCCCGGGGCGGCCGGGCTCTAAGGTGAGCGGGTCAGGGCGGAGCCCAGCCTCCCTCCGTCACGAGGAGAGCCCAGCACGCGGGGCGCTAGGGTCCGGTGGTTACCCCAGGCGAGCGGGGCTGGTCCGGCACACGAGAATACCCTCTTTAACGGAGTGAAGCGGACAACACCAGAAGGCCATCTTGGTACGACCGGAAAACACATTTCAAGAATTTGACAACAGCTCATGATGAAAACTCTCGCTTTGGGAAGGAGGAAGACTTTCTGAACCAGAGAAAGCCTCACGGATCAATGGATGCCTGCGTTGAGGTTCACTTCACAGCAGAGGCTGGGGCGCCTGGGGGCTCCGTCCTTGAGGCGTCCCACTTGGGCTCAGGTCACGATCTCGCGGTCCGTGGGTTCAGGCCCCGCGTTGGGCTCTGTGCTGATGGCTCGGAGCCCGGAGCCTGCCTCGGATTCTGCGTCTCCCTCTCCCTCTGCCCCTCCCCTGCTCGCGCAAGTGCGCTCGCTCTCTCTCAAAACGAAATAAACATTAACAACAACAATAGAAAGCAACCAACAGCACAGGCTGACCGTGTCCCTGAGCAGGGGCCGAGACAGGGGTGCCCGCCACCCCGTGCACACCGCGGTCTGCCCCCCGAGGGCACGGCGGGTGCGGGGAGGCATCACCAGGAGGGAGCCACCGGAAAGAAGGAAGAACTTGTGGTTACGACTGTAAACGTAGAAGTTTCTAAGGAGGTCGCCAAAAAACTCCTGGAAGCAGTAAGTGAATGTAGCAAGACAGCAAATACTAGATCGCTTTACGACAAAATTGAGTCACGTTTTCTATATCGATAGCTGGAAAATAAAAACCTAAAAGCACCATGTAAAATTGTATCAAAACCATCACCTATTTCAGGGCAAGTGAAACCGTAATGCTGATGGACAGCGACAAAGACCTAAGTAAACGGCGTGCTACCCCACGTTATGGCCAGAAGACTCACCGTTTTTAAGACGTCAGCCTTCCCCAAACCGATCTACGGACTTAACGTAATCTTAATAAAATCTCAACAGCCCTAAAAAAACAAACACAAAAACAACCCTGGCCAGCCGACTTGAGAATCACCACGGAGATGGAAAGAACTGAAGGGAACAAACACACACTGGGAAAACAAGGATAAAGTGGGAGGGCTTACGTGACCCGATCTCAAGCCTTCTGATAAAGCTGTGGCAATTGGGACGGCATGGCTGTGACTCACGGGCAGACGTGGGGACCAGTGGAACGGGGCAGAGAGCCATGAACTGAACCGCACGTGCGTGGTCAAGTGATTCAGGGGAAGGGGAGTCGTTTCCTGGAATGGGTGTCCACCGGGCCCAGTGCTGTTCAGCAGAAGCACGATGCGAGCCGCACACGTGATTTAAAGTTCCCGGTGGCCATCCTCAAAAAGCGAAAGGAAATGGGTAGAGTTAATTTTAATAATGTAGTCCGTTTAAGCCAGTATACCCACAACGTTGTCATTTCAACGTATGATCAATAAAATCACCAGTGAGGCATTTTACTTTGTTTTTCGGCTCCAAGTCTCTGACATGTGTTGTGTATTCTTAACGGATAGCACGTCTTGATTCGGAGTAGCCACGTTTTAAGCGCGCAGCTGGCACCTGTGGCCAGCGGCTCCAAGTTTGGACATCGTAGGTGACGGACAAAAATGCACGTTGAACGTGAACTCACACCATTCACAAAATTAAACCGAAATGCATTACGTACGTAAACATGCAAGCCAAAACTACGAAATTCCAAGGGGAAAGCATAGGAGAAGATCTTTGTAACCTTGGGTAGTCAAAGGTCTCTTAGATAAAAACCCAAAGAATGTAAACTGTACAAGAAAAACATTGATATTTTAATGTTAAGCAAAATTTAAAACTCAGGTTCTTCAAAAGGCACCATAGGAAAATGGGAAAGGCCACCGTGGTCACTGGTAGGAAGAAAATATTCATGACGCGTGCATCGGACGAAGGACCTTTATCCAGTATATTAAAAGCAAAACAAAACAAAAATGTGTTACGCTGGACAATCATTCAATCCTACGAAAAGATGGGGAAAATGTTAGAAGATACTTCAGACAAAAAGATGCACGAATGGTCATCAAGCGCACTGAAGATGCTTGACCACACGAGTCCTCAGGGGAACGCAAGTTAGAGCCACAGGGAGCTACACACCCGTTCGAGTGGCTAAATTAAAGACCAGACAATACCAAGTGTTGACGAGGAGTAGGGCGACTGGAATTTCTGTTGCTGGTGAGAACGTACCATTATACAATCACTGCGGACAACAGTTTTGTAGATTCTTCTAGAACCAAACATACATTTACTGCATGAGCCCGTCTCCCCGGGAGAAAGGAAAGCATACGCCCACAGATGGATGTGAACATGAATGCTCACGGCTACTTCGTAATTGCAGCCCCAGACTGGAAACAACCCTGCTGCCCATCAAGGGCGAGTGGGTAAACACACCGAGGCGTAGCCACACCGTGGAATCCTACTCAGCTACGAGAAGGGAAGAAACTGCTGCTGGTTCGTGGAATGTGGGCGAATCTCAAGAACATTGTGCCGAGTGGAAGCACACAGACACAGGAGACCACACACAGTGTGGTTCCACTTTTATAAAACTCTAGAAAAGGTGGACCTAAGTGAGTAGCAAGAAGCAGATTAATGGTCGCTTGGGGCCGGGATTGGGGGAGGGGGCAGGGGTTGTCGGAAGAGGGGCTTACGGGAACGTTTCGGGGATGGCGGGAAGCTCTGGGTCTCGTTTGCGGTGGGGGTTACGCGGGCGATACAAACTCGTGAGAACATGAGGAAATGTACACTTGAAAAGAGTGGTCCGGTTTTGGAGGCAGATCATGCCTCAAAGACGTCAATGTAGCGAGAGTTAGCATCTCACAAAATAGTTGGAATGCACAGATGAGCGGAACTATTAACCACACGTCACCTGTAATCCTACACTTCAGAAATGACCTGTAAAGACTGTGGAGCGCAGCCGAAATGATTTTATAGATATTTTCTTTGCATGTATGTGTATATATGCGGGGTTTTACAAAATCAGAGTCCTGTTACGTCTATATTCGTTTTTGTTTTTTTTTTAAGTTTATGTATTTATTTTGAGAGACAGCTAGAGAGAGAGAGAGTGAGTGAGCCAGTGAGGGGCAGAGAGAGAGAGAGAGAAAGAGAGAGAATCTTTTTTTTTTTTTTTTAATCTTTAATGATTATTTATTTTTGAGAGCGAGGCAGTGAGAGCCAGGGAGAAGCAGAGAGAGAGGGAGACCCAGAATCCGAAACAGGCTCCGGGCCCTGGGCTGTCAGCGCACAGCCCGACGTGGGGCTCGAACTCACGAACCGGGAGATCGTGACCTGAGCCGAAGCCGGACGCTCAGCCGACTGAGCCACCCAGGCGCCCTTCCTTTTCCCATTTAACAGCGTCTTGAGGGCCTATTTCCACATCCTCCAGGGCACTTTCGTACCACACTCTCAGTGGCTGCTGAAGGGCAGCATCCCAGGGCCACACCCGCGTCCGCATCACCGGCCCCGCCGGGGGCGCGTGTGGGCGCTCTGTCCCATTTTCGCCGTCGTAAGCACGCTGAGCCAAGCGTCTTCCCTGGTTGCGTTCCGAGCGGCGGCCTGGCTCGGTTGAACGCGCGGACGTTGTGAGGGGTATTGACGACTGATGCCCCGGCAGCCCCGGCCGGCCCAGCACGGGGGTCGGGACTCCCCTCAACGGTGTGCGAGCTGCGCCTTAGGGCCCCTTCTGCCGGTTGACTGTCCCCCCCACGCCCCTCGGGTCCTCCTGTGGGTTTTCTTTCCCCGCTCAGTTCTACCGGAGACCGAGAGCGCACGAAACCCTGGGGCCTCTGCTCTTCCGGGAGGCGTGTGGGTGGACGTGTGCTGGGGAGGGTCCGGGCCCCTGCAGGGAGACAGAGTTGAGCCGCTGGGAGCCCCTGGCCTCGGACGGGCGGTGGCTGCGGTCCCCGTGGAAGGTCGGTCCTTCCGAAGGTGGGCGCCCACCGCGTCTCCAAGGGCTGGCTGCCGCAGAGAAACACAGCGGGGTAAGGTCTCCAGCTCATTCCGGCTCGCCCCCTGCACCACGGCGGCTCAGCCCACGGTGCCTGCTGCGGGAACGTCAAAATAAAAATGTGGAGGCGATTTCCCAAGGGGCTGTCTGAGGTCATCCTGCCTCTCCCCCCACCCCCCTGCCCTTCTCCGCTCAAGCAGATGTTCACGCCCCTGCCCCTCCCTCCAGGCGGACAGGAGACTCTCCCACGGTCTCTGCCCTCCAGATGTTCATGTTCTTTCATTTTCCCATCTTTGAAAGTATTTCAAAGAGGGAAGACGTGGCCAGGGTAAAGCTGATTTCAAACCCTGACAAAGAGTCGTAGGCGACAAGGCCCTTTCCCTCCCAATCCTTCACCCCGAGTCCCCGCCCCGTCCCCAGGCCGGGGAGTCCTATCCTTCCCGGGCAGGTGTGAGCAGGTGTGGGCACCCTCGGCTGTCACGGGGAGCACTCCACGTCAGTTCCTGAGGTGTGCCCTTTGTCTCTTCAGGCTCACAGCCCTTCAGCTGGGGCTCTGGGGGATTCTGAAGTGTTTCGGGCTCACGGAAACCCTCCGGAAGAACTGGCCGAGGGCTGAGGCCCGAGAGGCAGGGCTCCGGCTCTGTGACCCGCGGGCCCTCACCTGGGCGCCAGGGGCGAAGACAGCGCCACAGGGCGGTGGTGCTGGGGGCCCTGTGAGGACGCTCCTGGCATGAAGGATGCCGTCAGTAGGTGCTGGCTTCCACGGTCCAGAGAGAATGCCAGAGAAAGGGTGAAGGGACACGGTGAAGTCTCGGGAGGAAGGGCAGTTCAGGGGTCTCAGGGCCGCAGCTGGCTTGCTTTGGGGGATGTTTCAAAGGTCTGATGGAGGAGGGGGCAGCGAGGCCAGTACCCTCTCCTTACGTGAGATAAATTCCTCTCCTTGGAAAGGAGCGAGCTCCCCGCTCCTAGGAGCATTCAAGCCGGACGGCGGCTTCTTGGCATGGGATGCGGCCTGCAGCTGGACCGGGGTCTGTACACTGGCCCAGTCGGTCCCTCTCGATGGCGGGATGTTCGCTGACATCATCGTGGGTGGTCTGTTCCCTCCGTTCTGTTCCGTGGTGCAGTAGGGCGGCCGTGTAGACAGCGTCCGGCTCACGACCTGCGGGCTCCGGGGTCCCCAGAGTGGTTGGCGGCTGTCCCGTGGGGGGGGGGGGACAGCTGGCTGCGTCGCTGGAGGCTGCTCTGCCGGCCCTGGCCACCCTCGCCCGGCGAGTGGGTGAAGTCCAGGTGGGCTGCCTGGCAGGAGCAGTGGGAACGTGGGACTGAAGGCGGCCCATGTGTCGGTGGGGGTTGGGCCGGGGATGACAGGGGGCAAAGGGCAGGCAGGAAGCCGGCAGCCCACCCACCCAGGCCTCTGCCGGCACAGGCTGCGGTGGCCAGAAACGGCTTCCTCCGGCGGCCGGCATGGGGAGAAAGGAACTACACCCAGTTCCTGCATCGGAAAGGAGAGGAAGGGGCGAAGGTTGTGACCTACTGAAGGCACCGCACTTTCCCCAGCTCTGGGAGCGATTTGCATGGGAACCCGCGAGGCGGAAGCGATATTTTAGCTGCTTTCCAAGGCTGATGAGCAGCAGAAGACACGGGAGTTGGGACGACGGATCCGGATTTCCGTGCTCAAGACCTCTTTCCAGGGAAGACGCAAACACTGGCACCTGGGAGTCTCCCGACCGCATCCAGGGCTCTTGGGGGGTGGGGGATGGGGGCCGCGGGCAGGCCCGTTGTCCCGCCGCCCTGCCAGCTGCGAGCCGGGGTGGGGGGCAGCTCGCCTCTCCCCAGGTGCTGCGCCTGCTTCCCCGTCTGGCAACATCACGCCCGGCAGGATTTGTCTGCCGGTTTAACTGAGATGATACGCAGAGAGTAGCCGCGGTGCGTGATTTCAAATATCTGGACCCTGGAAATGAATCAGACCTTTCTCATTGGCCTCCGGTGACTCGGTGCATTTAGTTGTAACACGCAGACCAGTAGGGACGTGAAGCATCTCACGGTAAAGGGACGACAGTGAGGGTTTCAGACGGCCCTATGCCGCGCCGGCTGTGGGCTAAGTGCTTTCTGTGGATTGTCCCAACCAGTCGCCCTGAGAACCCTGTGGGAACCGGTTTATCGTTAGGCCCGTGCGGCACCGGGGGGCGGGGGAACTGCCCCGAGCCACTCAGCCTGCAGGTGCACGGCTGGGGTCCCAGCGCGGGCCCCGCGGGCCGCCCGTCACCCTCCATCAGATGCCCCCGCCCCGCACGAGGCAGCAGACCCGAACACGGGCGCGTGGTCTCAAAGTGGGGGGGGTGTGGGTGGACTTTCTGGAGACCCAGAACGGTATGCAAATTTATGTAAATATGAAGCATCTCTCCCTGGGAAGCAGTTCCATTGATTCTGTAAGATTTCTCGAAAGGCTCATTGGGAAGGTCATCAGCTGGTTCCCGGTCCCAGATCCGGTTCCCTGGAGACGGACCTGAAGCAGATTTGTGTCCCGGCGGTAAAGGCCGCGGGAGAAACCAGGACGGGTGAGGAAGGACAGAAGGAGAGACAACACCCCAGGCCAGCGGCGTCCTGGGGTCAAGGTCCACCCGCCGGGGGGCGGGGGGCTCGGGCTGGGGGCTTCCAGACTCCCCCACGGTAAGCCGGGGCTCTGGGACCGTTCTCAGAGAGTCCCAGGTGCCCGGCCGTCGAAGCAGAAGGGGAGACGCTGGAGGAAGGACACGCGGAAACCGTACGCCCGGTGGGACGTTCACCCTGTTCGTAGGCCCATCGCCGCAGCCGGGGTGTTGGGGCTCCGAGGGCTGACGTGCGCCCCACGGAGCCGCCGGGAGCCGGGCACGCTTAGCACCCATCTGCCGGCGGCCGTGCGCAAGTCTGCCCCTCGATCCTTGGCGCCCGCTGGTGGAGCCACGTCGTCTTCCCCGTCCACACGAATCCACCTGCGGCCGAGGGGGTCCTGCCTGACAGCTCTGGCGGATGGCCTTGGGCACTTCGTCCCGACTGGGCCGTTCTGGGGCATCGCTGGGGTCCCTCTTGCCAGGCCTCCCTCGCCTGTGGGCTCATCCCAGAGCTGAGGTCGGGGCCACTCTGCACGCTGTAGCCTGGTCTCCTCAACGGTGCAGCGCACGGGGAAATCAGGGGAG
>NW_026057986.1:0-18153 GCF_023721935.1 Panthera uncia | reverse complement strand
TCCCAGGGGAGGGACGGGTCCTGTTTGTTACGGCAGCTGGTGCGCTGACTGATACGGTCCCGGGGGAGGGACGGGTCCTCCCTTGCCCTCATGGACTGCACTTCCAGGCACAAGGGAATCGAGTGGGTGTGGCTCTGAGAACACGTCCAGGTCCCCCCAGACTGGCCTGCCCTCCCCTGCAGAGCTTCCTCGTGGCCCGGGGAGCAGGAAAGCTCCTGGGCTTCCGGCCCCTGCTCCCCATGACACTGCGAGCCCTTCTCCACACGCGGATAATTACAAGCTGCTGGTCAGAGGCTGGCGGGGGGCCAAGGCATTTACATGGGAAAAAAGAAAATAAGGTTATAAGTCCCGAGCCATGGAAACCACCTAGAACTCCAGAGCTGTGTTGCCGAGCACTGTCCTTACGGAGTCTCAGAGGGACTGCTGGCCTCCAAAGTCCAGGATGACCACCCTCCCTCGGCCTTGAGGCTCCTCTCTCCCCGCGGGCCCTCGTTTGGCACAAGAAGGGAGCACGGAAGATGCTGGGGGTTTCTGGACTCTTCCCAGCACGCGCGTGGGAGTCCGGAGGGGGGCGGGGAAGGAAGGGGACCGGCAGGGCCAGAGGGAGGGTCCCCAAGGGCCACCGTGGCAGCCAGCCTGGTAGGGGGCTCCCGGGGGCCTCTCTCCCCCCCGCCAGCACTGCCGTCCCCGTGGGGGTGTAGCTGTGGCCGACGGCGACACGAAGAGAGCTGTCACATATCACAACGGCGGGCATATCGGGTGTGGAGCGCGAGTCCAGGGTGGGAGGGTCGCTCTGCGGGGCCCAGTGACTTGCCCGGGTACGTGCTTAGCAGGTGACAGAGTTGGGGGGTCTTTGGACTCGGCGGCCCGTGCTGCACGGAAAGGAGACACAAACGTCTTCCGGTTGGATTGGAGAAGAAGCGTATTGTGGCACCGAGGAACCCCGATGCCTACGACACGCAGCGCGTGGGGAACACGGCCGCCGCCTGTGAGCCTCCACCCTGTCACATGCTGGCGGCTCCCGGCCGAGCCCCAGCGCCCGCCGCAGGAGAGGCGGCTGGCACGCCCAGGCCAGGGACGCCCGAACCCCCGTAAGGCTTCCCCAGCCCTCAGCCTGTGCCAGGTGCACGGGCTCCCATCCATTCGCTCACGGTTCTCTTTCTGTTTCTGTCTCTTCAGCGAGACGCGATTTTCATGGGATTGGAATAAATACACCGAACGGCCTCGAGGTTTTACCATCCGGTGAGCACGCGCTGAATGGACAAAGCAAGAGAAAACCAAACCCAGACCCAAATCGTGTGTCTTTCAGAGCCCCCGGGTTTGAGGGTTGTAGCCCGGTGGGGAGTCTCATGCCGCCTTCCCCGCGTCCAAGGTGAGACCGGATCCCCTTTGCTCCCCGTGATGGGCAGTTTCCCTTCTAAAGGAGGTTTTGAGTTACAGGAAGTCGAGTAAAAGAAACATAGGGAAGCAAACAAGTGTGCGTGGCACGCAGGAACCGTAGCAGGGAGGGTTCCCCTCGAGGGATCTAGATTTAGGGAGCACAGGTAGAGCCCAGCCCCCACTCTGGCACGGAGGGAGACACGGACGCGCCTCTCAGCCCCGTCACGCGCAGGAAATCAGAGCTGACCCGCGCACGGTCCTTCCCGCGTGCAGGCGTTCTCCAGGCGCCTTACCTGCGCTGACGTCGCTCATCCTCACGGTGACGGTGAGGAAGGTGCTTTACGATCGTCCCCATTTTACAGGGGAGGAGCCTGGGAGGTCACAGGTGACACAACCGGCCTAAGCTGCCTGCCTAACAGGTGGGCGCTTAACCATCACCCTGGGGCTGGCACCTGTCGGTGGGGGGACACACAGGCATCGGTGTCAGGGCTCAGGCGGGGAAGCCGAAGCGGGTGTAGACACGTAGGTGGACAGACACGTGCGGTAGCGATGTGCCCAGGTATCTAGATCCAGCTGTGGGATACACAGATGGACGGAGGGACGCATGGATGGAAAGAGGGACAGGTTTATCACCAGGTGTTGGCTCTGGGGGCCGAGCACGGCCACTGACGGCAGGCCAGGCGGCCGGGGAGGACGGTGATGAGCAGGCCGGGGTCCCGTGGGCTTGGGCGAAGCTGTGGTCCTCAGGCGGCAGACGCGAAGGAGGATCCAGAGGGAAGGCAGACCCCGCGACTATCTGGAGTGTCCTTCGGGGAAGACCTACATCCTTTTATGAAGACCTTGCTACTGCTTAAGCCAGGCCCACCCACGGGAATCTCCCTTAGAGTGACTGAAAACAAACGGGTGAGGGACTTCGCTCACAAACCAGCGTTTGGTGAATCATCAGGAGAAGGTGTGCACGTCCAGGTCCGTCCCAGACTCCGCAGAGACCATCTGGGACGGTTGCTTCTGGCCCCAGACTCGTGGGCCTCTGCGGCTGGCGGCAAAGCCTGTCCCCTGTCTCAGGGCCACAGGGCGGCTTCCACACAGAGTTTTGCTCAGAAGCAGTCCTTCTTTGTGGCGCCTTCACTGACCACCTCTGGGCGTGGGGCCCTGGGCTGGCGAGAAGGAGGAGACACAGTGGCCTCGTGCCCGAGCACCGTCCGCTCCGCGCCTGGGCTCGTCGGCCCCCGCCTTCCCAGGGGTCCTTCGGGAAGGTCCTTCCTCCTGGGGTGATTTTCCAGCTCTTCGGTCAAGAGCTAGGCCGCGTTTAGAAACCGTGCTTTAAACGTGCACTGAGTTTTTACCGGAGTAGGATGTACGTACGGCAAAGCACGACACCCAGGGATGGGTACCAGGCGGGCACCCCCGCGATACCAGCTCCCAGGAGAAGGCACGGAACGTGACCCTGCCCCCACAGTCCCCCAGAGTCCCTGCTCCGTCCCCTTCCCACAACCACCCCTCCCAGGACCGCTTGTCTGAGTCGGGCTTTATGGCCACAGAGTCGTATCGCATGCGTGCGTCTGTGCCCGGCTTCTCTTGGTCGTTACCACGTTTGTGGGTCTGTGGCTGTCGGATTTCGAGTTCATCGCTGTGGAATATTCCATGGTGAGAATACGTCCTGATTCGCCTCTCCGTTTTCCCGTCGGTGGGCACTGGGTAGGGCAGCCGCGAACATTCTGGCCTGCGTCTTCTGGTCGGGGAGGCCCAGAAGTGGCCCCCTGGGCCGCGGGGCGGGGTGTGCGTTCATCTGCAGTGGCCTCGGGGGACCGTCACGGCTCCCACAGCTTCACCACCTCGTTGCTCTGAGGACCGGCCTGCCCGTCGCTACGAACAGGCAGTTCTAAGAGGATTTTTCCTTTGCAGCTTTTAATAACCGTGAAATTCCTGGCGACATGACATGTGCTCCAGAGGGGATAAAAAGAGAGCCGTGTGGGTTCTTGTCCAAATAAATAGCCCGTCCTCGGAGCGGGAGGCGGGCTGTTCCTCACACGGCCAGTCTCTGTTCTGTGTTTCCATCCCTATTTCTGTCTTTGGACGAAACTCGGGACCCTGTCGATCCCGCCACATTTAGATCACTTTTATCCATTTCTGCGATCCCCGGGCTTCCTGGGCTCCAGCCAAGTGTCCACGGGTCAGCCTGGCGCACGCGGGGTGGCCTCTGTCCGGTGTCCCGCTGGCAAGCCGAGGGCGGTGCGGGGCCACCGGGCCACCCGCCAGGGGCGAGCCCAGCTTTCTCCACAATGAAGCCGACCCTCCCTTTTTATTTGTTTAAAATTGTATTTATTTTAAAAATTAGTTTATTTTTTGAAGTTTATTTATTTTGAGAGAGAGAGAGAGAGAGAGAGAGAGAGAGCACACAAGAGGGGGAGGGGCAGAGAAAGAGGACGACAGAGGATCTGAAGCCGGCTCACTGCTGATAGCAGAGACCCTGATGCGGGGCTTGAACCCACGGACTGTGAGATCATGACCTGAGCCGAAGTTGCTCAACTGACTGAGCCACCCAGGTGCCCCGATGCTCCCCCTTTTTTTTTAATTTTTTTAATTTTTTTTAACATTTATTTATTTTTGAGACAGAGAGAGACAGAGCATGAACGGGGGAGGGTCAGAGAGAGAGGGAGACACAGAATCCGAAACAGGCTCCAGGCTCTGAGCCGTCAGCCCAGAGCCCGACGCGGGTCTCGAACCCACAGACTGTGAGATCATGACCTGAGCCAAAGTCGGATGCTCAACCGACGGAGCCGCCCAGGTGCCCCATCGATGCCCCCCTTTTGAAGAGAAGGCCTGGACTGTGGTACACAGCGCACATGGGCGAGGGGGCGGGGGCGGGGGCCGCGCGGATGACAGTCCGTGAGCCGAGCCAGCAGACCTGCTCAGGACGGCCCCCAGGCCCCTGTGCCCCCCTGCCCGGGGCACTCACTCTCCTCGCTCCCAGCAGCACCGTGAGGTCATCCGGGTTTGAAATGCGCACAACAGAGTCGTGGTTATTTACTCTTCTCCGTCCGGCTTCTTTGTCAGGGTCCCGTCGGGAGACACGGTTGCGTGGGTGTGGGTTGTGACCGTACACGCTCACGTTCATCCATCGTCCGGACACGCCCCGATTTACCTCTCGGTCCCGCCGTGGTTTCCAGTTGGGGGCTGTTAGCGTCAGCACCAAAGCGAACATTCTAGAACATGCCTTTCGGTGAACACGCGGGCGCAGGCCCACGAGAGCAGTCGGTGCAGGCGGGCAGCGGCCGCAGCTGCTCTCGGCCCCGCGGTCGGTGCGCCCTGTGAGCCAGGAGATTTCTGGATTGCTCGCCCTGTGCTTCCAGGGTCCCGGGGGAGGTTTTTCCCTCTGAGTTTCCTGAACCGAGGGCTTCTAATCCCGCGAGGATCCCAGGAGGAGAGGGTCTGGGGGAGTCTCTCACGTGCATGAGGAGTCATGGTTTCAAATGACCTGATGATCCGCCTCCCGTTATCTTTATGCTCGCTCACCCCACAGCCCAGTTATCTCTGCAATCAAATTCCTGCCTCTGAAGTGGGGCCGGGACTTTGATCTTCCCTTTTGGGAAGATCTGAGCTCCCGGGACGCCCTGGTGTCCGGACCAGGCTGGGAGATGACTCAGGTCCCGGCGGGCTCCCTGGGGAAGTGGGCAGGGCAGCTGGCTGGGAGTCTGCTCTGTGCTCTGGCCTTCTGAACCCGGGACTCTGTCAGAGGGCATCTTCCTTCTCCGAGTGCTGAGCGGGGAGGCAGTGAGGGACAGCCTGGGCTTTTGGGGGGGGCACCTCATATGCCCCCAGCCCGTGGTTCCCCCCACGGTGCACTGGGTGTGGTGCCAGGGGCTGGGACAGGGACAGGACAGACCTCCCCGACCGTGTGAAGTCTGCAGGGCTGAAATGGAAGAAACAGGGCACCGGAATGTGCTCATTGATATTGATGATGCTCTGAGGACCTCGGAGTGGGCAGAGTTCCAAGAGGGGACCCACACGGCACTGCCATAACGAAGTCGGTCCCAGGGACTCCGGCAAAATCAAACACTCCTGGTCACCAAAACACCCCTTTAAGAAAGCAAAAAGACACGCCACAGACTGGGAGAAAATATTCCAAACACACATATCTGATAAAGGACTCATACCTACAATATATAAAGAGCTCCCACCAATCAATAAGAAAAAGACAAATAAATGTGGGGCAAGAGCCCAGAGCTACCACTTCCGTAAAGAAGCTCTGAAATGCTCAGGAAGCACGTGAGATGCTACCAGGCGTCATTATGCACCAGAGAAACGTGAGTTACAGTCACGGCGGGACCCAGCTCAGGCCCAGCAGAGCATCGAGGATTGCGGACGACGCCGTCTGGAATGTTCCGAAAGCCCCCCAACACTGCCTGCGGGATCTAAACTCATTCCGCAATTCCCCTCTGGGCCACGTGCCCAAGAGAAGCGCGTGCACGGGTCCCCAGAAGACTGGTAAAAGGATGTCCATGGTGGCTTTACTGGTAAGACCCCACACTGGAGATGACCCGGTGTCCAGCACGGGCGGATGGGGAAGCCAGCGGAGGGATGTGCAGACATTGAAAGACCGCCAGCAACGGAGAAGACTGGAGCATTTACAGAGGCCACCGTGCAAATGAATCTCCCAAGCCCAGGCCTGGCCACTGGGGGGATTTGTGCCCTCGTCCACGGGAGCTTGTCCACCTCGAGCTGAACGTGGACACCGCTGGTTTGGGGAAAGGAAATGACGGCCCTAAGAGGTCGGTCTGCCCTTGTCCCCATGGTCCCGACCAGGAAGCACACACGAGGAAGCCCGTCCAGCAGCCTGTCTGCCGTGAGTGCCTGACCAGAGTCCCCAGGCCCGTGCTCTCGGTCTCTGCACTGCCTTGACCTTCGAGCTATTCCGGGCAGGGGATCAGGGCGGACAGCTGGCCCAGGCCCTGGGTGGGAAGAGCCCCGGGACCCTTGAGGGTGGACGCCCCAGGTCCCCAGGAGGCAGAGGTGGGGCTTCCCAGGGCACTCAGCAGGGTGACCACGCTGGCACACGGAGGCTGGGCACGGGGCCGAGAGCACCGGGCTGGGCGTCCCGGGAGCTGCCCTCCCGTTCGCCAGCCCTGCCCGTCACACTTGAGCCCTGGTAAGAACGATGGTGATAATGACGTGCACACCAGCCACTGGGCTCACTGCGCCCACCCAGCAAGTACTAACGGGTCCAAATGCCGGGAGACTCTGTGTGGTTTCCTAGTTAAAGGCATTCGTTCCCAGCTTGCTGCTTATCGGCTGTGTGACCTTGGATGAGACAGCAACCTCTCTGCACCTTGGCGTCCTCGTCTGCAAAACAGGGATAAGGAGAGCCCCAAACGCCCTCATGCAACAGGTGCACCGGCCGCGTCCGGGGGGCCGGCGCTCGGTCCGGCTGAGGGAGCCCCGCTGCGCGCCAGCCCGCGAGGCCAGGGACGGCGCCCCGGTGTCCCCTCCCGCGCTCCTTGCCGTCAGGAAACATTGCCCGTCGGAGCAGACAGACGCGCGGGAGAAAACAGCAGCAAAGGTTCAGCCCACAACACTTGCTTGTGCACAGGTCAGTCCTGGGGCGGCACCCGGGGCGTCACAGCTGGAAACGTGCCGGAACCCGGGGGACGGGGCTCCTCCCGGCCTCGGCAGGCTGCACCGGCGGCTCTCGCTTCCCTCCCACTGTCTGTGTGGGCCCTTTGCTCAGAGCCCGCAGGCCCTGCTGAGTCTCCGGGGGTCAGATAAAGAGGCTCAGAGTTCTCTCTTTGGATAAAAAGGTGCTGACCGTTCGCATAGCTGAGCCGAAGGAGCTGGTCTTTTAAAGGTATGTTTATGGACTGTTCCAGAACTTGTCTCATGGGCCAAGCGGCAGCTTGGATTCCTGCGTGTTCTTTGAGCATCGTTTCCGTGCCAGGCACAGAGCAAGGCATGTGGGTCACGCAGCAATGACGCCCGTGGCTGCGTGCCACGGGACCTCCCTGGTCCTCCCGGGGCGAGACACAGACAGTGGCAGAGGGACGGCGGAAGGGGCTGCGGGAGACGCTTCCAGACCCCGTGGCCGCGTCACCTGGATTCACCCACAGTCCCGTGTTCGGCCACCTGAAATCAAGGTTCTCCTTCTGGGATTTCCCACTCTGGGAAAACTGCGGGACTTGTTCTGGCTGAGGGGGTGGCCCCTGGGCAGGACGGCCCCGTGGGGGCTCAGACAGCTGTAAAAACATGGGGGATGGGGAGCTTCCGCCTGGGGTCCCTGATGGGCATGTGCGTGCACAACCCGCCTTGTGCACCCTCCCCCAGCACACCCGCCTGAACCTCGTGGGGGCACGCCCTTCCCAGCATGTGGCTCCAGGACCCCATCCGGGTCCTTCCGCCGGGCATCGGGAAGATGTGCCCTCCCCTCCAGCCAGGCTCACTTGCAGCCCTGCTTCAGGGATGACATATGCCCCTTCAGCAGCAAGGAATAAGGAAGGCCCCTCCCCTCCTGGCCACCCCCTTCGGGGCTCAACGCAGAGCGCCCACCGGCTGGAACTCGCCTCAGTCACCTCTGTCTTCAGCATCTCCTTGCTCCACATTCCCGCAGCGCTTTGCAAATCTCGCCCGGTGACATTCCTATTTGTGGGTGCCTGTCTTCTCTTGCTCGGATCAGTGCAGTAGCCTCTAAGCCACGCTCCCTGCCTCTACACCACTAACAGTGATCTTCCTAAGGAGTGAGCCTTCTCGTTTCACTCCCCCGCTTAATAATCATTGCTTCCCCGGCGCCCTGTTGCCTACAGGACAGAGTCCCAATTTCCCGACGAGATATCCAAGGCTCTCCCAGGCTAGCTGGCTTCCCTTGCCATACAGCCCACCTCTCAGCCCCACCTTGAACCTGCCTGGATTTAGGTTGTCTCTTCCACCTGGAAAACATCCTGCTCCTTCCTCCATGCCAGTGGTTCCCCACTAGGGGTAATTTTGCTCCCAGGGAACATTCAGCACCGTCTGGAGACGTTTCTCCTTGTCAGCAGTTGGCCGTGTGGGTGCTCCTGGTCAAAGCTAGGGGGTGCAGTTGTATTGTACGATGCACAGGACAGACCCCGTGGCAAGAAGCGTGTGGCCCCAAATGTCAGCCGTGCTGAGGTCAGGTCGAGGAGCCCCGCCCTAAGTCCCTCAGATGTCACGTGTCCGTGGTGAAGTCCCGTCAGACCCCCCGGCGTCAGTGCTCCTGTCCCCGCCGCCCAGGCCAGCCAGCTCTTCCGTGGTCTCACCAACAGCTCTCCGGCAGCCCGTGGGGGGCCGGCCTGTCTCCCTGCCTGGCCCGGAGCTCCCCGAGGGCAGGGACTGTGTCCTCGTTAGCATCACCATGGGTAAACCTGGGGCTGGGGGCTCCAGGGAGCTTCGGAAACATTGATTGGTTGCAACTGAAGATTCGACTTACCCCTCTCGTTAGAAGTAGGATTTTGGGGGCGCCTGGGTGGCTCCGTCGGTTGAGCCACGGACTTCGGCTCAGGTCATGATCTCACGGTGCGTGGGTTCGAGCCCCGCGTCGGGCTCTGTGCTGACAGCTCAGAGCCAGGACCCTGCTTTGGATTCGGTGTCTCCCTCTCTCTCCCCCTCCCCTGCTTGCACTGTCTCTCTCTCTCTCTCTCAAAAATAAACAACAACAAAAAGAAGAAGTGGGATTTTGGTCTGGGATCCAGGCAGGAGTGTCAGGGGAACAGGAGCCCCTGGAATTGCAACACAGGGAGGTGGTCAAGGGCAGAGACTCAGGGCTCAAATCCTGGCTCCTCCACTAACTCGCTGTGTGACCTTGGGCCGCCCGCTTGACTTCTCTGTGCCTTCGTTGTCTCATCTGTGAAGTGGAGATGACGGCACTCACCTGGGGTAGATTTAAAACACATGGGATATTCTGGCCACCCGGAAGTCTCACCGAGACCACGGGTAAAGACCCCGGGGAAGGAGGTGACCACGAGCCCCTCCAGTCCCGGGTCTTAGTCTCGCCAGCCCCGGGGGCCAGACAGGTGAGTGAGCGCCCAGCCCCCGCCCGGCTGGACCTGGCCGAGACCGCTGGCCGCCAGGACAGCGGGCGACCGTAAGGAAGTGCTACTGTGCTGGGGTTCTGACCGCGTGCGGTAGGTAAAACTGAGGCGCATCCGCGCGGGCAAGTCCTGAGCGCCACCCCCGACATGAGCAAGGGCTTAGGGAACGCTAAGTATTGTCGTTCATTCGTTCGACGTGTTCACGGAGTCCCACGCGTGCCGGGCACGACTCTGGCCTCTGGGGACAAGCCCTCACGGAGCTTACGGCCGGGACGGGAGCAGGCAGCAGCCGGCACACAGGTCACCGGTGTGGCTTCTCGGTGCCGCTCTGGGGGTGGTGTCGGTGCCCCCCCGGGAGGTCACGGGGCCACGGTCACTTGTGACCACGGGTCCTCAGATGAGCAGCCTCAGTCCCGTGCCCCTGGCAGCTCGGGGCCCCGACCTCGCCGGCCCCCCGTCCTCAGCTGTGCCGGGAAGACAATGGTGGCTGCTGGGAACCCAGGTCACGAGGGGCAGGCCTGGGGCTTCCTGCTGTAGCCCCACCCTAGTGCCTGAGGAGTGCTGGCCCCACTCCAGCCGTGCCTCAGTTTCCCCTCCTGGGCAGTGGCCGTCGTGGTACAAGTGGCCTCCTGGGGGGTCGTGAGGACTCAGGGAGGTGGTCCTGGAGACGCCCTGGGCCCGAGGCGAAGGCCTTTGTGCTAGCATTTCATCTCTCTGGGTGAGGCGGATGAGATCAGCCCCTTTTGTTTCTAGGAAACTCACAGACAACTGGCTCTAATAAAACCAGGCAGCTGGGCGCAGGCGGGCAGGAAGTGGGGAGGACCCGGGCTCCTCCCGCAGGCCCAGGAAGCCGGTCACGCCAGGGCCCTAGGAGCCCCCTCCCGAGGACGCGGGGCCAGGGCCCTAGGAGCCCCCTCCCGAGGACGCGGGGCCAGGGCCCTAGGAGCCCCCTCCCGAGCACGCGGGGCCAGGGCCCTAGGAGCCCCCTCCCGAGCACGCGGGGACAGGGCCCTAGGAGCCGAGGACACGGGGCCAGGCGTCTTCCCCGCCCGAGGTGGTCAGCAGCGTCCCGGGCGCGGGGTCCCGGGGACGAGGGAGCATGTGCGGCCCCTCTCCCGCCCCTGGCTCTGCCCCTTTCCTCTTCTCCGCAGCCAGCTGCTGACATTGTGAGAAATTGCTCCCTAAGGCAGTTTGGAAATATGAAAGGACACACTTCAGCAGCAATAAATCACGCTTTCTGTCCTCGATCCTGCGGGGGACGCTATGGATTAGACCGTTTTCTGGGGATTAAGCGAACCTGATGACAGGCGGGGTCTGAAGCTCCTGCGGTCAAGCCGTGCTGACAGACCGCCACGGTCATGGCCTTACGTGGGCACCTTTCCCTGCAGGGCTGCCGAGGACACGTGGATGCTGTTGTTGGACGTGGCTCGCAGCATCCAGGAGCCTCTAGCTGTGCTGGGGACGTTCCCCGCCGGGAACCTGGAGAGAACAGAGCTTGGGAGCCCTGCCCTTCGCTGGTGCCCGGGGCGGCCGGGCTCTAAGGTGAGCGGGTCAGGGCGGAGCCCAGCCTCCCTCCGTCACGAGGAGAGCCCAGCACGCGGGGCGCTAGGGTCCGGTGGTTACCCCAGGCGAGCGGGGCTGGTCCGGCACACGAGAATACCCTCTTTAACGGAGTGAAGCGGACAACACCAGAAGGCCATCTTGGTACGGCCGGAAAACACATTTCAAGAATTTGACAACAGCTCATGATGAAAACTCTCGCTTTGGGAAGGAGGAAGACTTTCTGAACCAGAGAAAGCCTCACGGATCAATGGATGCCTGCGTTGAGGTTCACTTCACAGCAGAGGCTGGGGCGCCTGGGGGCTCCGTCCTTGAGGCGTCCCACTTGGGCTCAGGTCACGATCTCGCGGTCCGTGGGTTCAGGCCCCGCGTTGGGCTCTGTGCTGATGGCTCGGAGCCCGGAGCCTGCCTCGGATTCTGCGTCTCCCTCTCCCTCTGCCCCTCCCCTGCTCGCGCAAGTGCGCTCGCTCTCTCTCAAAACGAAATAAACATTAACAACAACAATAGAAAGCAACCAACAGCACAGGCTGACCGTGTCCCTGAGCAGGGGCCGAGACAGGGGTGCCCGCCACCCCGTGCACACCGCGGTCTGCCCCCCGAGGGCACGGCGGGTGCGGGGAGGCATCACCAGGAGGGAGCCACCGGAAAGAAGGAAGAACTTGTGGTTACGACTGTAAACGTAGAAGTTTCTAAGGAGGTCGCCAAAAAACTCCTGGAAGCAGTAAGTGAATGTAGCAAGACAGCAAATACTAGATCGCTTTACGACAAAATTGAGTCACGTTTTCTATATCGATAGCTGGAAAATAAAAACCTAAAAGCACCATGTAAAATTGTATCAAAACCATCACCTATTTCAGGGCAAGTGAAACCGTAATGCTGATGGACAGCGACAAAGACCTAAGTAAACGGCGTGCTACCCCACGTTATGGCCAGAAGACTCACCGTTTTTAAGACGTCAGCCTTCCCCAAACCGATCTACGGACTTAACGTAATCTTAATAAAATCTCAACAGCCCTAAAAAAACAAACACAAAAACAACCCTGGCCAGCCGACTTGAGAATCACCACGGAGATGGAAAGAACTGAAGGGAACAAACACACACTGGGAAAACAAGGATAAAGTGGGAGGGCTTACGTGACCCGATCTCAAGCCTTCTGATAAAGCTGTGGCAATTGGGACGGCATGGCTGTGACTCACGGGCAGACGTGGGGACCAGTGGAACGGGGCAGAGAGCCATGAACTGAACCGCACGTGCGTGGTCAAGTGATTCAGGGGAAGGGGAGTCGTTTCCTGGAATGGGTGTCCACCGGGCCCAGTGCTGTTCAGCAGAAGCACGATGCGAGCCGCACACGTGATTTAAAGTTCCCGGTGGCCATCCTCAAAAAGCGAAAGGAAATGGGTAGAGTTAATTTTAATAATGTAGTCCGTTTAAGCCAGTATACCCACAACGTTGTCATTTCAACGTATGATCAATAAAATCACCAGTGAGGCATTTTACTTTGTTTTTCGGCTCCAAGTCTCTGACATGTGTTGTGTATTCTTAACGGATAGCACGTCTTGATTCGGAGTAGCCACGTTTTAAGCGCGCAGCTGGCACCTGTGGCCAGCGGCTCCAAGTTTGGACATCGTAGGTGACGGACAAAAATGCACGTTGAACGTGAACTCACACCATTCACAAAATTAAACCGAAATGCATTACGTACGTAAACATGCAAGCCAAAACTACGAAATTCCAAGGGGAAAGCATAGGAGAAGATCTTTGTAACCTTGGGTAGTCAAAGGTCTCTTAGATAAAAACCCAAAGAATGTAAACTGTACAAGAAAAACATTGATATTTTAATGTTAAGCAAAATTTAAAACTCAGGTTCTTCAAAAGGCACCATAGGAAAATGGGAAAGGCCACCGTGGTCACTGGTAGGAAGAAAATATTCATGACGCGTGCATCGGACGAAGGACCTTTATCCAGTATATTAAAAGCAAAACAAAACAAAAATGTGTTACGCTGGACAATCATTCAATCCTACGAAAAGATGGGGAAAATGTTAGAAGATACTTCAGACAAAAAGATGCACGAATGGTCATCAAGCGCACTGAAGATGCTTGACCACACGAGTCCTCAGGGGAACGCAAGTTAGAGCCACAGGGAGCTACACACCCGTTCGAGTGGCTAAATTAAAGACCAGACAATACCAAGTGTTGGCGAGGAGTAGGGCGACTGGAATTTCTGTTGCTGGTGAGAACGTACCATTATACAATCACTGCGGACAACAGTTTTGTAGATTCTTCTAGAACCAAACATACATTTACTGCATGAGCCCGTCTCCCCGGGAGAAAGGAAAGCATACGCCCACAGATGGATGTGAACATGAATGCTCACGGCTACTTCGTAATTGCAGCCCCAGACTGGAAACAACCCTGCTGCCCATCAAGGGCGAGTGGGTAAACACACCGAGGCGTAGCCACACCGTGGAATCCTACTCAGCTACGAGAAGGGAAGAAACTGCTGCTGGTTCGTGGAATGTGGGCGAATCTCAAGAACATTGTGCCGAGTGGAAGCACACAGACGCAGGAGACCACACACAGTGTGGTTCCACTTTTATAAAACTCTAGAAAAGGTGGACCTAAGTGAGTAGCAAGAAGCAGATTAATGGTCGCTTGGGGCCGGGATTGGGGGAGGGGGCAGGGGTTGTCGGAAGAGGGGCTTACGGGAACGTTTCGGGGATGGCGGGAAGCTCTGGGTCTCGTTTGCGGTGGGGGTTACGCGGGCGATACAAACTCGTGAGAACATGAGGAAATGTACACTTGAAAAGAGTGGTCCGGTTTTGGAGGCAGATCATGCCTCAAAGACGTCAATGTAGCGAGAGTTAGCATCTCACAAAATAGTTGGAATGCACAGATGAGCGGAACTATTAACCACACGTCACCTGTAATCCTACACTTCAGAAATGACCTGTAAAGACTGTGGAGCGCAGCCGAAATGATTTTATAGATATTTTCTTTGCATGTATGTGTATATATGCGGGGTTTTACAAAATCAGAGTCCTGTTACGTCTATATTCGTTTTTGTTTTTTTTTTAAGTTTATGTATTTATTTTGAGAGACAGCTAGAGAGAGAGAGAGTGAGTGAGCCAGTGAGGGGCAGAGAGAGAGAGAGAGAAAGAGAGAGAATCTTTTTTTTTTTTTTTTAATCTTTAATGATTATTTATTTTTGAGAGCGAGGCAGTGAGAGCCAGGGAGAAGCAGAGAGAGAGGGAGACCCAGAATCCGAAACAGGCTCCGGGCCCTGGGCTGTCAGCGCACAGCCCGACGTGGGGCTCGAACTCACGAACCGGGAGATCGTGACCTGAGCCGAAGCCGGACGCTCAGCCGACTGAGCCACCCAGGCGCCCTTCCTTTTCCCATTTAACAGCGTCTTGAGGGCCTATTTCCACATCCTCCAGGGCACTTTCGTACCACACTCTCAGTGGCTGCTGAAGGGCAGCATCCCAGGGCCACACCCGCGTCCGCATCACCGGCCCCGCCAGGGGCGCGTGTGGGCGCTCTGTCCCATTTTCGCCGTCGTAAGCACGCTGAGCCAAGCGTCTTCCCTGGTTGCGTTCCGAGCGGCGGCCTGGCTCGGTTGAACGCGCGGACGTTGTGAGGGGTATTGACGACTGATGCCCCGGCAGCCCCGGCCGGCCCAGCACGGGGGTCGGGACTCCCCTCAACGGTGTGCGAGCTGCGCCTTAGGGCCCCTTCTGCCGGTTGACTGTCCCCCCCACGCCCCTCGGGTCCTCCTGTGGGTTTTCTTTCCCCGCTCAGTTCTACCGGAGACCGAGAGCGCACGAAACCCTGGGGCCTCTGCTCTTCCGGGAGGCGTGTGGGTGGACGTGTGCTGGGGAGGGTCCGGGCCCCTGCAGGGAGACAGAGTTGAGCCGCTGGGAGCCCCTGGCCTCGGACGGGCGGTGGCTGCGGTCCCCGTGGAAGGTCGGTCCTTCCGAAGGTGGGCGCCCACCGCGTCTCCAAGGGCTGGCTGCCGCAGAGAAACACAGCGGGGTAAGGTCTCCAGCTCATTCCGGCTCGCCCCCTGCACCACGGCGGCTCAGCCCACGGTGCCTGCTGCGGGAACGTCAAAATAAAAATGTGGAGGCGATTTCCCAAGGGGCTGTCTGAGGTCATCCTGCCTCTCCCCCCACCCCCCTGCCCTTCTCCGCTCAAGCAGATGTTCACGCCCCTGCCCCTCCCTCCAGGCGGACAGGAGACTCTCCCACGGTCTCTGCCCTCCAGATGTTCATGTTCTTTCATTTTCCCATCTTTGAAAGTATTTCAAAGAGGGAAGACGTGGCCAGGGTAAAGCTGATTTCAAACCCTGACAAAGAGTCGTAGGCGACAAGGCCCTTTCCCTCCCAATCCTTCACCCCGAGTCCCCGCCCCGTCCCCAGGCCGGGGAGTCCTATCCTTCCCGGGCAGGTGTGAGCAGGTGTGGGCACCCTCGGCTGTCACGGGGAGCACTCCACGTCAGTTCCTGAGGTGTGCCCTTTGTCTCTTCAGGCTCACAGCCCTTCAGCTGGGGCTCTGGGGGATTCTGAAGTGTTTCGGGCTCACGGAAACCCTCCGGAAGAACTGGCCGAGGGCTGAGGCCCGAGAGGCAGGGCTCCGGCTCTGTGACCCGCGGGCCCTCACCTGGGCGCCAGGGGCGAAGACAGCGCCACAGGGCGGTGGTGCTGGGGGCCCTGTGAGGACGCTCCTGGCATGAAGGATGCCGTCAGTAGGTGCTGGCTTCCACGGTCCAGAGAGAATGCCAGAGAAAGGGTGAAGGGACACGGTGAAGTCTCGGGAGGAAGGGCAGTTCAGGGGTCTCAGGGCCGCAGCTGGCTTGCTTTGGGGGATGTTTCAAAGGTCTGATGGAGGAGGGGGCAGCGAGGCCAGTACCCTCTCCTTACGTGAGATAAATTCCTCTCCTTGGAAAGGAGCGAGCTCCCCGCTCCTAGGAGCATTCAAGCCGGACGGCGGCTTCTTGGCATGGGATGCGGCCTGCAGCTGGACCGGGGTCTGTACACTGGCCCAGTCGGTCCCTCTCGATGGCGGGATGTTCGCTGACATCATCGTGGGTGGTCTGTTCCCTCCGTTCTGTTCCGTGGTGCAGTAGGGCGGCCGTGTAGACAGCGTCCGGCTCACGACCTGCGGGCTCCGGGGTCCCCAGAGTGGTTGGCGGCTGTCCCGTGGGGGGGGGGGGACAGCTGGCTGCGTCGCTGGAGGCTGCTCTGCCGGCCCTGGCCACCCTCGCCCGGTGAGTGGGTGAAGTCCAGGTGGGCTGCCTGGCAGGAGCAGTGGGAACGTGGGACTGAAGGCGGCCCATGTGTCGGTGGGGGTTGGGCCGGGGATGACAGGGGGCAAAGGGCAGGCAGGAAGCCGGCAGCCCACCCACCCAGGCCTCTGCCGGCACAGGCTGCGGTGGCCAGAAACGGCTTCCTCCGGCGGCCGGCATGGGGAGAAAGGAACTACACCCAGTTCCTGCATCGGAAAGGAGAGGAAGGGGCGAAGGTTGTGACCTACTGAAGGCACCGCACTTTCCCCAGCTCTGGGAGCGATTTGCATGGGAACCCGCGAGGCGGAAGCGATATTTTAGCTGCTTTCCAAGGCTGATGAGCAGCAGAAGACACGGGAGTTGGGACGACGGATCCGGATTTCCGTGCTCAAGACCTCTTTCCAGGGAAGACGCAAACACTGGCACCTGGGAGTCTCCCGACCGCATCCAGGGCTCTTGGGGGGTGGGGGATGGGGGCCGCGGGCAGGCCCGTTGTCCCGCCGCCCTGCCAGCTGCGAGCCGGGGTGGGGGGCAGCTCGCCTCTCCCCAGGTGCTGCGCCTGCTTCCCCGTCTGGCAACATCACGCCCGGCAGGATTTGTCTGCCGGTTTAACTGAGATGATACGCAGAGAGTAGCCGCGGTGCGTGATTTCAAATATCTGGACCCTGGAAATGAATCAGACCTTTCTCATTGGCCTCCGGTGACTCGGTGCATTTAGTTGTAACACGCAGACCAGTAGGGACGTGAAGCATCTCACGGTAAAGGGACGACAGTGAGGGTTTCAGACGGCCCTATGCCGCGCCGGCTGTGGGCTAAGTGCTTTCTGTGGATTGTCCCAACCAGTCGCCCTGAGAACCCTGTGGGAACCGGTTTATCGTTAGGCCCGTGCGGCACCGGGGGGCGGGGGAACTGCCCCGAGCCACTCAGCCTGCAGGTGCACGGCTGGGGTCCCAGCGCGGGCCCCGTGGGCCGCCCGTCACCCTCCATCAGACGCCCCCGCCCCGCACGAGGCAGCAGACCCGAACACGGGCGCGTGGTCTCAAAGTGGGGGGGGTGTGGGTGGACTTTCTGGAGACCCAGAACGGTATGCAAATTTATGTAAATATGAAGCATCTCTCCCTGGGAAGCAGTTCCATTGATTCTGTAAGATTTCTCGAAAGGCTCATTGGGAAGGTCATCAGCTGGTTCCCGGTCCCAGATCCGGTTCCCTGGAGACGGACCTGAAGCAGATTTGTGTCCCGGCGGTAAAGGCCGCGGGAGAAACCAGGACGGGTGAGGAAGGACAGAAGGAGAGACAACACCCCAGGCCAGCGGCGTCCTGGGGTCAAGGTCCACCCGCCGGGGGGCGGGGGGCTCGGGCTGGGGGCTTCCAGACTCCCCCACGGTAAGCCGGGGCTCTGGGACCGTTCTCAGAGAGTCCCAGGTGCCCGGCCGTCGAAGCAGAAGGGGAGACGCTGGAGGAAGGACACGCGGAAACCGTACGCCCGGTGGGATGTTCACCCTGTTCGTAGGCCCATCGCCGCAGCCGGGGTGTTGGGGCTCCGAGGGCTGACGTGCGCCCCACGGAGCCGCCGGGAGCCGGGCACGCTTAGCACCCATCTGCCGGCGGCCGTGCGCAAGTCTGCCCCTCGATCCTTGGCGCCCGCTGGTGGAGCCACGTCGTCTTCCCCGTCCACACGAATCCACCTGCGGCCGAGGGGGTCCTGCCTGACAGCTCTGGCGGATGGCCTTGGGCACTTCGTCCCGACTGGGCCGTTCTGGGGCATCGCTGGGGTCCCTCTTGCCAGGCCTCCCTCGCCTGTGGGCTCATCCCAGAGCTGAGGTCGGGGCCACTCTGCACGCCGTAGCCTGGTCTCCTCAACGGTGCAGCGCACGGGGAAATCAGGGGAG